>NC_140218.1:3671346-3691346 GCF_951802725.1 Rutilus rutilus | reverse complement strand
ATAGATAGATAGATAGATAGATAGATAAGTTAGTTAGAAAGATAGATAGATTAGTAAGAAAGAAAGATAGATAAGTTAGTTAAAAAGATAGATAGATTAGTAAGAAAGAAAGAAAGATAGATTAGTTAGTTAGAAAGAAAGATAGATTAGTTAGAAAGAAAGATAGAAAGATCGATAGATAGAAAGATAAGTTAGTTAGAAAAAAAGATAGATAAGTTAGAAAGAAAGATAGATAAGTTAGTTAAAAAGATAGATTAGTAAGAAAGAAAGATCGATTAGTTAGTTAGAAAGATAGATAGATTAGTAAGAAAGAAAGAAAGAAAGATAGATAAGTTAGTTAGAAAAAGATAGATTAGTTAAAAAGAAAGAAAGATAGATAAGTTAGTTAGAAAGATAGATAGATTAGTTAAAAAGAAAGAAAGATAGATAAGTTAGAAAGATAGATTAGTTAAAAAGAAAGAAAGATAGATAAGTTAGAAAGATAGATTAGTTAAAAAGAAAGAAAGATAGATAAGTTAGATAGATAGATAGATAGATAGATAGATAGATAGATAGATAGATAGATAGATAGATAGATAGATAGATAGATAGATAGATAGATAGATAAGTTAGTTAGAAAGATAGATAGATAAGTTATAAAGAAAGATAGATAAGTTAGTTAAAAAGATAGATAGATTAGTAAGAAAGAAAGATAGATTAGTTAGTTAGAAAGAAAGATAGATTAGTTAGAAAGAAAGATAGATAGATAAGTTAGTTAGAAAGATAGATAGATTAGTAAGAAAGAAAGATAGATAAGTTAGTTAGAAAGATAGATAGAAAGATAAGTTAGTTAGAAATATAGATAGATAGATAGATAGATAGATAGATAGATAGATAGATAGATAGATAGATAGATAGATAGATAGATAGATAGATAGAAGTTTATTAGGTCATTGAATGGTAGTTTAATTGAGTCTAGGGCTTCAGGGAGTTTAGATTTGAGTTTTTGGCTTGTACACTAATGGGCCACCGTAGTCTTGGCTCAATTTGAGCAGTCTGCCATGTAAGTCTATGGGATTTTTATGGTTTTTAATATTAATTTTTAAGAAAACTGAAAGTCAAATCAGTCTGAAAAGATATAGCACACCAAGTCAGAACAGTCTGAAAGTCTGACCCGAGTTTGGAGTTTGTAGAGTTAAAGCTCTAGGAGGAGTTAGAGTTGATAAATTTTGGGTCAGAAGAATAAGAAGAAGAAGAAGAACTAGATGCGAAAGTTCGTCGAGACAAACTTTAAGTTGGCTTGAGAAAGTTTGGACCGGAAAGTTTTTTGCTAGGCGGTTGTTAGGATGTTATGGGTGGTCACTATGGTGTTGCTAGGCGGTTGCTAAGGTATTCTAGGCGGTTGCTAGGCGGTTGCTAGGGTATTTTGGGTGGTTGCTAGGGTGTTTTGGGTGGTTGCTAGGGTGTTTTGGGTGGTTGCTAGGCGGTTGCTAGGGTCTTTTGTGTGGTTGCTAGGTGGTTGCTAGGGTGTTCTGGGTGGTTGCTAGGATATTTTTGGTGGTTGCTAGGGTCTTTTGGGTGGTTGCTAGGCGGTTGCTAGGGTCTTTTGGGTGGTTGCTAGGGTCTTTTGGGTGGTTGCTAGGCGGTTGCTAGGATATTTTGGGTGGTTGCTAGGGTCTTTTGGGTGGTTGCTAGGTGGTTGCTAGGGTGTTTTGGGCGGTTGCTAGGGTCTTTTGGGCGGTTGCTAGGGTCTTTTGGGTGGTTGCTAGGGTGTTCTGGGTGGTTGCTAGGCGTTGCTAGGGTCTTTTGGGTGGTTGCTAGGATATTCTGGGTAGTTGCTAGGCGGTTGCTAGGATATTTCTGATGGTTGCTAGGGTCTTTTGGGTGGTTGCTAGGCGGTTGCTAGGGTATTTTCGGTGGTTGCTAGGGGCTTTTGGGTGGTTGCTAGGCAGTTGCGAGGGTATTTTGGGTGGTTGCTAGGGTGTTCTGGGTGGTTGCTAGGCAGTTGCTAGGGTGTTCTGGGTGGTTGCTATGTTGTTGCTAGGCGGTTGCTAAGGTATTCTGGGTGGTTGCTAGGGTGT
Source organism: Rutilus rutilus (assembly GCF_951802725.1). NCBI lineage: Eukaryota > Metazoa > Chordata > Actinopteri > Cypriniformes > Leuciscidae > Rutilus > Rutilus rutilus. The sequence continues at coordinate 3,689,286 of NC_140218.1, read as the reverse complement.
TCTGGGTGGTTGCTAGGATGGTCTGGGTGGTTGCTAGGCGGTTGCTAGGATATTTTGGGTGGTTGCTAGGGTCTTTTTGGGTGGTTGCTAGGCGGTTGCTAGGGTATTTTAGGTGGTTGCTAGGGTGTTCTGGGTGGTTGCTAGGTGGTTGCTAGGGTGTCCTGGGTGGTTGCTATGGAGATTTTAGGCCATTACTTATTGGCTGCTCGATAATATAAATCCTCTGAGGGAGAGAGAGAGGGAGAGAAACGCAGGGGTGTCAGGCCCTTTGTGTCTGTGTGTGTGAAAACGTCGGTTTGGATTTGAATTTTTTTAGAATGCCCAATGTTAAGTCAATGGGAGTTTTTCCGAGTTTTGATCATCATTTTTAGGAAAACCGTAAGTCCGATCAGTCTGAAAAGATAGAGCACACCGAGTCAGATCTGTTTGAGTGTCTGAGCCGATTTTGGAGTATGTAGAGTTAAAGCTCTAGGAGGAGTTTGAGTCAGATTTTTTAGTAAGAAGAATAATAATAACTAGATGCGAAAGTTCGTTGAGACAAACTTTAAGTTGGCTTGAGAAAGTTTGGAGCAGAAAGTTTTTTGCTACGCGGTTGCTAAGATGTTATGGGTGGTTGCTTTGGTGTTGCTAGGGTATTTTGGGCGGTTGCTAGGGTGTTCTGGGTGGTTGCTAGGTGGTTGCTAGGGTGTCCTGGGTGGTTGCTAGGGTCTTTTGGGTGGTTGCTAGGCGGTTGCTAGGATATTTTCGGTGGTTGCTAGGGTCTTTTGGGTGGTTGCTAGGATATTTTTGGTGGTTGCTAGGGTCTTTTGGGTGGTTGCTAGGCGGTTGCTAGGGTGTTTTGGGTGGTTGCTAGGATATTTTGGGTGGTTGCTAGGGTCTTTTGGGTGGTTGCTAGGCGGTTGCTAGGGTGTTTTGGGTGGTTGCTAGGATATTTTGGGTGGTTGCTAGGGTGTTTTGGGTGGTTGCTAGGCGGTTGCTAGGGTGTTTTGGGTGGTTGCTAGGATATTTTGGGTGGTTGCTAGGGTCTTTTGGGTGGTTGCTAGGCGGTTGCTAGGGTGTTTTGGGTGGTTGCTAGGATATTTTGGGTGGTTGCTAGGTGGTTGCTAGGGTCTTTTGGGTGGTTGCTAGGCGGTTGCTAGGGTGTTCTGGGTGGTTGCTAGGGTGTTCTGGGTGGTTGCTAGGGTGTTATGGGTGGTTGCTATGGTGTTGCTAGGCGGTTGCTAAGGTATTTTGGGTGGTTGCTAGGGTGTTCTGGGTGGTTGCTAGGCAGTTGCTAGGGTGTTCTGGGTGGTTGCTAGGGTGTTATGGTTGGTTGCTATGGTGTTGCTAGGCGGTTGCTAAGGTATTTTGGGTGGTTGCTAGGGTGTTCTGGGTGGTTGATAGGCAGTTGCTAGGGTGTTATGGGTGGTTGCTATGGTGTTGCTAGGCGTTGCTAAGGTATTCTGGGTGGTTGCTAGGTGGTGGCTAGGGTGTTCTGGGTGGTTGCTAGGCTGTTTTGGGTGGTTGCTAGGGTATTCTGGGTGGTTGCTAGGGTCTTTTGGGTGGTTGCTAGGCAGTTGCTAGGGTGTTTTGGGTGGTTGCTAGGCGGTTGCTAGGGTCTTTTGGGTGGTTGCTTGGCGGTTGCTAGGGTCTTTTGGGTGGTTGCTAGGGTGTTCTGTGTGGTTGCTAGGCGGTTGCTAGGGTCTTTTGGGTGGTTGCTAGGCGGTTGCTAGGGTGTTCTGGGTGGTTGCTAGGCTGTTTTGGGTGGTTGCTAGGATATTCTGGGTGGTTGCTAGGCGGTTGCTAGGATATTTCTGATGGTTGCTAGGGTCTTTTGGGTGGTTGCTAGGCGGTTGCTAGGGTATTTTGGGTGGTTGCTAGGGTCTTTTGGGTGGTTGCTAGGCAGTTGCTAGGGTATTTTGGGTGGTTGCTAGGGTGTTCTGGGTGGTTGCTAGGCAGTTGCTAGGGTGTTCTGGGTGGTTGCTATGGTGTTGCTAGGCGGTTGCTAAGGTATTCTGGGTGGTTGCTAGGCGGTTGCTAGGGTGTTCTGGGTGGTTGCTAGGATGGTCTGGGTGGTTGCTAGGCGGTTGCTAGGATATTTTGGGTGGTTGCTAGGGTCTTTTTGGGTGGTTGCTAGGCGGTTGCTAGGGTATTTTAGGTGGTTGCTAGGGTGTTCTGGGTGGTTGCTAGGCGGTTGCTAGGGTATCCTGGGTGGTTGCTATGGAGATTTTAGGCCCTTACTTATTGGCTGCTCGATAATATAAATCCTCTGAGGGAGAGAGAGAGGGAGAGAAACGCAGGGGTGTCAGGCCCTTTGTGTCTGTGTGTGTGAAAACGTCGGTTTGGATTTGAATTTTTTTAGAATGCCCAATGTTAAGTCAATGGGAGTTTTTCCGAGTTTTGATCGTCATTTGTAGGAAAACCGTAAGTCCGATCAGTCTGAAAAGATAGAGCACACCGAGTCAGATCTGTTTGAGTGTCTGAGCCGATTTTGGAGTATGTAGAGTTAAAGCTCTAGGAGGAGTTTGAGTCAGATTTTTTAGTAAGAATAATAATAATAATAATAATAATAAGTTTAAATAGGATTTCAATATGTTGGCTCTCTCAAGCCAACTTAATAACTAGATGCGAAAGTTCGTCGAGACAAACTTTAAGTTGGCTTGAGAAAGTTTGGAGCAGAAACTTTTTTGCTAGGTGGTTGCTAGGATGTTATGGGTGGATGCTATGGTGTTGCTAGGGTATTTTGGGCGGTTGCTAGGGTGTTCTGGGTGGTTGCTAGGCGGTTGCTAGGGTGTTATGAGTGGTTACTAGGATATTTTGGGTGGTTGCTAGGGTGTTGCTAGGGTATTTTGGGTGGTTACTAGGGTGTTCTAGGTGGTTGCTAGGCGGTTGCTAGGATATTTTGGGTGGTTGCTAGGGTCTTTTGGGTGGTTGCTAGGCGGTTGCTAGGGTATTTTAGGTGGTTGCTAGGATATTTTGGGTGGTTGCTAGGGTCTTTTGGGTGGTTGCTAGGGTGTTCTGGGTGGTTGCTAGGCGGTTGCTAGGATATTTTGGGTGGTTGCTAGGCTGTTTTGGGTGGTTGCTAGGGTATTCTGGGTGGTTGCTATGGTGTTGCTAGGGTATTTTGGGCGGTTGCTAGGGTGTTCTGGGTGGTTGCTAGGTGGTTGCTAGGGTGTCCTGGGTGGTTGCTAAGGTCTTTTGGGTGGTTGCTAGGCAGTTGCTAGGGTTTTCTGGGTGGTTGCTAGGCGGTTGCTAGGATATTTCTGATGGTTGCTAGGGTCTTTTGGGTGGTTGCTAGGCGGTTGCTAGGATTTTTTGGGTGGTTGCTAGGGTCTTTTGGGTGGTTGCTAGGCGGTTGCTAGGGTATTTTAGGTGGTTGCTAGGATCTTTTGGGTGGTTGCTAGGCGGTTGCTAGGGTCTTTTGGGTGGTTGCTAGGATATTTTAGGTGGTTGCTAGGCAGTTGCTAGGGTTTTCTGGGTGGTTGCTAGGCTGTTTTGGGTGGTTGCTAGGCGGTTGCTAGGATATTTCTGATGGTTGCTAGGGTCTTTTGGGTGGTTGCTAGGCGGTTGCTAGGATTTTTTGGGTGGTTGCTAGGGTCTTTTGGGTGGTTGCTAGGCGGTTGCTAGGGTATTTTAGGTGGTTGCTAGGGTCTTTTGGGTGGTTGCTAGGCGGTTGCTAGGGTCTTTTGGGTGGTTGCTAGGATATTTTAGGTGGTTGCTAGGGTCTTTTGGGTGGTTGCTAGGCGGTTGCTAGGGTCTTTTGGGTGGTTGCTAGGCGGTTGCTAGGGTGTTTTGGGTGGTTGCTAGGATGTTTTGGGTGGTTGCTAGGGTCTTTTGGGTGGTTGCTAGGCGGTTGCTAGGGTGTTTTGGGTGGTTGCTAGGATATTTTGGGTGGTTGCTAGGGTCTTTTGGGTGGTTGGTAGGCGATTGCTAGGGTGTTTTGGGTGGTTGCTAGGATATTTTGGGTGGTTGCTAGGGTGTTTTGGGTGGTTGCTAGGCGGTTGCTAGGTCTTTTGGGTGGTTGCTAGGATATTTTGGGTGGTTGCTAGGGTCTTTTGGGTGGTTGCTAGGGTGTTCTGGGTGGTTGCTAGGCGGTTGGTAGGGTGTTCTGGGTGGTTGCTAGGGTCTTTTGGGTAGTTGCTAGGCGGTTGCTAGGATATTTTGGGTAGTTGCTAGGGTCTTTTGGGTGGTTGCTAGGATATTTTCGGTGGTTGCTAGGGTCTTTTGGGTGGTTGCTAGGCGGTTGCTAGGGTATTTTGGGTGGTTGCTAGGATATTTTTGGTGGTTGCTAGGGTCTTTTGGGTGGTTGCTAGGATATTTTGGGTGGTTGCTAGGTGGTTGCTAGGGTCTTTTGGGTGGTTGCTAGGTGGTTGCTAGGGTGTTATGGGTGGTTGCTAGGTGTTGCTAGGCGGTTGCTAAGGTATTCAGGGTGGTTGATATGGTGTTACTAGGTGGCTGGTAGTTGTCAGAGATGGTTACTATGGAGTTTTTATAGAGTTCTTAGCATGATCTTGGCATGATTTAACACTTAACTAATCACTATTAGCATGTAGCTATTCACTGCTAGCATGTGTAGTTTGTTGGAAGTGATGTTTGCTAGCATGAGTCAAAAGAGCCAAACCTCATCTCTATACGATGTTCTGATACAGAGATATAGGTCTTACAAAACGGTTGCTAGGGTACTCGAGTTTGGTTGCTATGGAGTTGCTTGGGAGCTGGAAGATTTAAACTTAACAAGTTTATAGTGGTTTGAAGTTTACAGTAGTTTACAGTAGTTTGAAGTTTGACAGATAGATAAATAAGTTAGATAGACACACACACACACACACACACACACACACACAAACAAACACACAAACACACACACACACACCCACTAACTCGCTCACACACTCACTCATAAACTCAGTGTGTGTGTCTGAGTTTAGAGTTTATAAGTGTATAAATTGATGAGTTTATAAGTGTATGAGTTCTTGAGTTTTGAGTTTATAAGTTTAAATCAGTTTAGAGTTTATAAGTTTAAATGAGATTAAGAGTTCAGAGTTTATTAATTTATGAGTTTAAGAGTTCATAAGTTTATGAATTCATGAGTTTATAAGTTAATTAGTTTATAAGTGTTTATAGTTTAGAGTTTATTAGTTTAAATGAGTCTCAATGGCTCATATAGTATATAGAACGGCAGTTTGGTTTAGTCTTCAAGGTGTTTAGATTTAAATTTTTGTCGGTTTGAATTTTTTAGAACTCCCCAATGTAAGTCAATGGAGTTTTTGAATGAGTTTTTTCGAGTTTTGATCGTCATTTTTAGGAAAACCGTAAGTCCGATCAGTCTGAAAAGATATAGCATACCGAGTCAGATCAGTTTGAGTGTCTGAGCCGAGTTTGGAGTATGTAGGGTTAAAGCTCTAGGACGAGTTTGATATAGATTTTTTTAGGGTCAGAAGAATAATAATAATAAGTTTAAATAGGATTTCAATATGTTGGCTTTCTCAAGCCAACTTAACTAGATGCGAAAGTTCGTCGAGACAAACTTTAAGTTGGCTTGAGAAAGTTTGGACCAGAACGTTTTTTTGCTAGGCGGTTGCTAGGATGTTATGGGTGGTCGCTATGGTGTTGCTAGGCGGTTGCTAGGGTATTTTGGGTGGTTGCTAGGGGGTTGCTAGGGTATTCTGGGTGGTTGCTAGGGTGTTTTGGGTGGTTGCTAGGCGGTTGCTAGGGTGTTTTGGGTGGTTGCTAGGCGGTTACTAGGGTTTTTGGGTGGTTGCTAGGGTATTCTGGGTGGTTGCTACTGTGTTTTGGGTGGTTGCTACGGTGTTTTGGGTGGTTGCTACGGTGTTTTGGGTGTTTTGGGTAGTTGCTAGGGTGTTTTGGGTGGTTGCTAGGGTGTTTTGGGTGGTTGCTAGGTGGTTGCTAGGATATTTTGGGTGGTTGCTAGGGTCTTTTGGGTGGTTGCTAGGCGGTTGCTAGGGTCTTTTGGGTGGTTGCTAGGATATTTTGGGTGGTTGCTAGGGTCTTCTGGGTGGTTGCTAGGCGGTTGCTAGGGTATTTTGGGTGGTTGCTAGGGTGTTTTGGGTGGTTGCTAGGCGGTTGCTAGGATATTTTGAGTGGTTGCTAGGGTGTTTTGGGTGGTTGCTAGGCGGTTGCTAGGGTATTTTGGGTGGTTGCTAGGGTGTTTTGGGTGGTTGCTAGGCGGTTGCTAGGGTATTCTGGGTGGTTGCTAGGGTGTTTTGGGTGGTTGTTAGGGTATTCTGGGTGGTTGCTAGGGTGTTTTGGGTGGTTGCTAGGGTGTTTTGGGTGGTTGCTAGGCGGTTGCTAGGGTATTCTGGGTGGTTGCTAGGGTGTTTTGGGTGGTTGTTAGGGTATTCTGGGTGGTTGCTAGGGTGTTTTGGGTGGTTGCTAGGGTGTTTTGGGTGGTTGCTAGGGTATTCTGGGTGGTTGCTAGGGTGTTTTGGGTGGTTGCTAGGGTGTTTTGGGTGGTTGCTAGGCGGTTGCTAGGATATTTTGGGTGGTTGCTAGGGTCTTTTGGGTGGTTGCTAGGCGGTTGCTAGGGTCTTTTGGGTGGTTGCTAGGATATTTTGGGTGGTTGCTAGGGTCTTCTGGGTGGTTGCTAGGCGGTTGCTAGGGTATTTTGGGTGGTTGCTAGGGTGTTTTGGGTGGTTGCTAGGCGGTTGCTAGGGTATTCTGGGTGGTTGCTAGGGTGTTTTGGGTGGTTGCTAGGGTCTTTTGGGTGGTTGCTAGGCAGTTGCTAGGGTTTTTGGGTGGTTGCTAGGGTATTCTGGGTGGTTGCTAGGGTGTTTTGGGTGGTTGCTAGGGTGTTTTGGGTGGTTGCTAGGCGGTTGCTAGGGTCTTATGGGTGGTTGCTAGGTGGTTGCTAGGGTGTTCTGGGTGGTTGCTAGGCGGTTGCTAGGGTGTTATGGGTGGTTGCTAGGCTGTTCTGGGTGGTTGATAGGCGGTTGCTAGGGTGTTATGGGTGGTTGTTATGGTGTTGCTAGGCGGTTGCTAAGGTATTCAGGGCGGTTGATATGGTGTTAATAGGTGGCTGGTAGTTGTCACAGATGGTTACTATGAAGTTTTTATAGAGTTCTTAGCATGATCTTGGCATGATTTAACACTTAACTAATCACTATTAGCATGTAGCTATTCACTGCTAGCATGTGTAGTATGTTGGAAGTGCTGTTTGCTAGCATGAGTCAAAAGAGCCAAACCTCATCTCTATACGATGTTCTGATACAGAGATATAGGTCTTACAAAACGGTTGCTAGGGTACTCGAGTTTGGTTGCTATGGAGTTGCTTGGGAGCTGGAAGATTTAAACTTAAGAAGTTTATAGTGGTTTTAAGTTTACAGTAGTTTACAGTAGTTTGAAGTTTGACAGATAGATAAATAAGTTAGATAGACACACACACACACACAAACACACACACACACACACAGACACAAACACACACACACACTAACTCGCTCACACACTCACTCATAAACTCAGTGTGTGTGTCTGAGTTTAGAGTTTATAAGTGTATAAATTGATGAGTTTATAAGTGTATGAGTTCTTGAGTTTTGAGTTTATAAGTTTAAATCAGTTTAGAGTTTATAAGTTTAAATGAGATTAAGAGTTCAGAGTTTATTAATTTATGAGTTTAAGAGTTCATAAGTTTATGAATTCATGAGTTTATAAGTTAATTAGTTTATAAGTGTTTAGAGTTTAGAGTTTATTAGTTTAAATGAGTCTCATTGGCTCATATAGTATATAGAACGGCAGTTTGGTTTAGTCTTCAAGGTGTTTAGATTTAAATTTTTGTCGGTTTGAATTTTTTAGAACTCCCCAATGTAAGTCAATGGGAGTTTTTGAATGAGTTTTTTCGAGTTTTGATCGTCATTTGTAGGAAAACCGTAAGTCCGATCAGTCTGAAAAGATATAGCATACCGAGTCAGATCAGTTTGAGTGTCTGAGCCGAGTTTGGAGTATGTAGAGTTAAAGCTCTAGGAGGAGTTTGATATAGATTTTTTTAGGGTCAGAAGAATAATAATAATAAGTTTAAATAGGATTTCAATATGTTGGCTTTCTCAAGCCAACTTAACTAGATGCGAAAGTTCGTCGAGACAAACTTTAAGTTGGCTTGAGAAAGTTTGGACCGGAAAGTTTTTTGCTAGGCGGTTGTTAGGATGTTACGGGTGGTCGCTATGGTGTTGCTAGGTGGTTGCTAAGGTATTCTGGGTGGTTGCTAGGCGGTTGCTAGGGTATTTTGGGTGGTTGCTAGGGTGTTTTGGGTGGTTGCTAGGCGGTTGCTAGGGTCTTTTGTGTGGTTGCTAGGCGGTTGCTAGGTGGTTGCTAGGGTATTCTGGGTGGTTGCTAGGATATTTTTGGTGGTTGCTAGGGTCTTTTGGGTGGTTGCTAGGCGGTTGCTAGGGTGATTTGGGTGGTTGCTAGGCGGTTGCTAGGGTCTTTTGGGTGGTTGCTAGGGTGTTTTGGGTGGTTGCTAGGCGGTTGCTAGGGTCTTTTGGGTGGTTGCTAGGGTCTTTTGGGTGGTTGCTAGGGTGTTCTGGGTGGTTGCTAGGCGGTTGCTAGGGTCTTTTGGGTGGTTGCTAGGCGGTTGCTAGGGTGTTCTGGGTGGTTGCTAGGCTGTTTTGGGTGGTTGCTAGGATATTCTGGGTGGTTGCTAGGCGGTTGCTAGGATATTTCTGGTGGTTGCTAGGGTCTTTTGGGTGGTTGCTAGGCGGTTGATAGGATATTTTGGGTGGTTGCTAGGGTCTTTTGGGTGGTTGCTAGGCGGTTGCTAGGGTGTTTTGGGTGGTTGCTAGGGTCTTTTGGGTGGTTGCTAGGCGGTTGCTAGGGTGTTTTGTGTGGTTGCTAGGGTCTTTTGGGTGGTTGCTACGGTGTTCTGGGTGGTTGCTAGGGTCTTTTGGGTGGTTGCTAGGCGGTTGCTAGGGTGTTCTGGGGGGTTGCTATGGTATTCAGGGCGGTTGATATGGTGTTACTAGGTGGTTGGTAGTTGTCACAGATGGTTACTATGGAGTTTTTATAGAGTTCTTAGCATGATCTTGGCATGATTTAACACTTAACTAATCGCTATTAGCATGTAGCTATTCACTGCTAGCATATGTAGCATGTTGGAAGTGCTGTTTGCTAGCATGAGTCAAAAGAGCCAAACCTCATCTCTATACGATGTTCTGATACAGAGATATAGGTCTTGCAAAACGGTTGCTAGGGTACTCAAGTTTGGTTGCTATGGAGTTGCTTGGGAGCTGGGAGCTTTAAACTTAAGAAGTTTAAATTGGTTTGAAGTTTAAAGTAGTTTGAAGTTTATGACAGAGAGATAGATAGATAAATAAGTTAGATAGATACACACACACACACACACACACACACACACTCACAGACTACCTCGCTCACACACTCACTCAGACACACACACACACACACACACACACACTCAGAGTTTATGAGTTTAGAGTTTATAAGTGTATAAACTGATGAGTTTATAAGTGTATGAGTTTTTGAGTTTAGAGTTTATAAGTTTAAATGAGTTTACAGTTCAGAGTTTATTAATTTATGAGTTTAAGAGTTCATAAGTCTATGAATTCATGAGTTTATTAGTTAATTAGTTATTAAATTTAAGTTAATTAGTTTATAAATGTATGAGATTAGAGTTTATTAGTTTAAATGAGTTTCATTGGCTAATATATATAGAACAGCAGTTTGGTTTAGTCTTCAAGGTATTTAGATTTGAATTTTTGTCGGTTGGCGAGTTTGAATCTGGATTTGAATTTTTTAGAACTCCCCAATGTAAGTCAATGGGAGTTTTTCCGAGTTTTGATCGTCATTTGTAGGAAAACCGTAAGTCCGATCAGTCTGAAAAGATAAAGCAACGCGAGTCAGAACAGTGTGAGTGTCTGAGCCGAGTTTGGAGTATGTAGAGTTAAAGCTCTAGGACGAGTTTCATATAGAAAGTTTAGTCTCGGAATAATAATAATAATAATAATAATAATAATAATAAGTTTAAATAGGATTTCAATATGTTGGCTCTCTCAAGCCAACTTAACTAGATGCGAAAGTTCGTCGAGACAAACTTTAAGTTGGCTTGAGAAAGTTTGGACCAGAACGTTTTTTTGCTAGGCGGTTGCTAGGATGTTATGGGTGGTCGCTATGGTGTTGCTAGGCGGTTGCTAGGGTATTTTGGGTGGTTGCTAGGCGGTTGCTAGGGTATTCTGGGTGGTTGCTAGGGTGTGTTTGGTGGTTGCTAGGTGGTTGCTAGGGTCTTTTGGGTGGTTGCTAGGGTTTTTGGGTGGTTGCTAGGGTGTTTTGGGTGGTTGCTAGGGTGTTTTGGGTGGTTGCTAGGCGGTTGCTAGGATATTTTGGGTGGTTGCTAGGGTCTTTTGGGTGGTTGCTAGGCGGTTGCTAGGGTCTTTTGGGTGGTTGCTAGGGTCTTTTGGGTGGTTGCTAGGCGGTTGCTAGGGTATTTTGGGTGGTTGCTAGGGTGTTTTGGGTGGTTGCTAGGGTGTTTTGGGTGGTTGCTAGGCGGTTGCTAGGGTATTCTGGGTGGTTGCTAGGGTGTTTTGGGTGGTTGCTAGGGTCTTTTGGGTGGTTGCTAGGCAGTTGCTAGGGTATTCTGGGTGGTTGCTAGGGTGTTTTGGGTGGTTGCTAGGCGGTTGCTAGGGTATTCTGGGTGGTTTCTAGGGTGTTGCTAGGGTGTTCTGGGTGGTTGCTAGGGTGTTTTGGGTGGTTGCTAGGCGGTTGCTAGGATGTTTTGGGTGGTTGCTAGGGTCTTCTGGGTGGTTGCTAGGGTGGTTGCTAGGCGGTTGCTAGGGTGTTATGGGTGATTGCTAGGCTGTTCTGGGTGGTTGATAGGCGGTTGCTAGGGTGTTATGGGTGGTTGCTATGGTGTTGCTAGGCGGTTGCTAAGGAATTCAGGGCGGTTGATATGGTGTTAATAGGTGGCTGGTAGTTGTCACTGATGGTTACTATGGAGTTTTTATAGAGTTCTTAGCATGATCTTGGCATGATTTAACACTTAACTAATCACTATTAGCATGTAGCTATTTACTGCTAGCATGTGTAGTATGTTGGAAGTGCTGTTTGCTAGCATGAGTCAAAAGAGCCAAACCTCATCTCTATAGGGATCTCCCAGTCACGTGACCCCTAGCCGAGTGTCAGCCATTTTGACGGAATACTTCAGCGCACCTACATACATGAGAATGCGGATTATCACATGTTTTATGACAGCAAATTGATTAAAATAATATAATAGTATATAATGGGTCACTGTATTAATTATCTTGAGCCTGCTGTAATGTTCCTATAAATATATTTTCTTTCCAACTGTGCATTCTGAATAATAAATAGGCTAAATATATGTATCCACTAAGCTGCAGCAGTCCGCTCGTCTTCCCATTAACAGTTTTTTTTTTCTTCTCTTTCTGACATTTCATACCTGTTGGGTTTACATTTTTTAATTAAATTGACTATAAAAAAAGATTGCTTGTGTGTGCTGGTGTTTATTCCAGTCTTTTAAAATAGTTGAATGCGCGATCGTGCCTGTAACGATGTTAAATAGGCTAATGTTAGGCTATTTAATCAATAATGTACACAGGGTAGAGGAGAATGACAGTCAACTATATTATAGCATTTTGGGCATAAACATGTAAACAGTGAAAAGATTGACATTGAAAAATGACACAGAATGATTAAAATTTAATATTTAATTCAAAAAATAAATGTTCGTGGTTCACACTGATGTTATTCATTTGTTCTCACACACTTCAGCGTCACGGTCACTGGTTTAGACGAACACTGACCATTATCTATTATTAGCACAGCGGCCGTCAGCTAACTCTTCACGTCATGTCATCACAAAAAGAAATATACAAGAGGAAGATAAAGGAATTAGAAATCATAGATCCATATGAAGCACCACAAGTTCTTTTTTTACAGACATTAAATGTGTAGAAAAACTTCCTGACATTGAGTTCGGTGACATACAGCTAAGTTACCTTATTCACTTCCCATCACGCTACACCGGAGCTTCATTAAAAGCATACACAAGCTTAGCAGGCTATCGTTATCACAGCATCGCTCGGGCATGATAGAAGAATAGATGAATATTTCGCGACGAGCTGTATCAGAGCCCGTCTCTGGCTGTATTATAACCAGTGGGTAAGCGTTCCATATTAGTTTGAAGGTACCCCCGGGCGCCGCCATTGGCTAGCGGACCATCACCTGCTGTTAGCATCCCATTGACTCCCATTCATTTTGACGTCACTTTGACAGCGAATATCTTCACATCTGAAGCGTTTGAAGACTCCATTTGTCCATTATTTATTTCTAAAGAAACACGAAAATGTATAAAAGGCTCCATTACCTTGTATGTTACGTTATGGCCCCGTAGAAGCAGTTTTTGTAAAAGTAGGCTAACGATTGCGTCATACCCACGCGACTCTCTGTCGCACAGTAGAGAATTACCGTATGGACAGGAGGAGAAGCTCGCGGGCAATCGGGGGGATGTGGAGGCAAAATGACAAAGTAATTAATCAGAATACTTAGCAAAAGTTTCTCCTGCTGCTATCTCATGGACAGCTCCTACTCACACTCTCCGTCTCTGCGAGTTTCGGAAGGGAATGATTCAGATTTCGCTTGACACAGCCACTAGAAGACAGACGGTTTGCTCACGTCACATCTACGTCGTCAAGCTCAGTTTGAGTCTGCGCAGTACGCTCGACCATCAGGAAGTACGAGCTTCTATTTGCCTTCACTTGTCTCCGTTGAATCCAATGGGGTCGCTGTGTCCAGTTTATATACTGTCTATGATTATAACCAGCGGTTTAGCATTTTCCATTCCGTCAAGATGGCTGCTCTAAATGGCGTGACGTCACGCGGGACATCCCTATACGATGTTCTGATACAGAGATATAGGTCTTACAAAACGGTTGCTAGGGTACTCGAGTTTGGTTGCTATGGAGTTGCTTGGGAGCTGGAAGATTTAAACTTAAGAAGGTTTATAGTGGTTTGAAGTTTACAGTAGTTTACAGTAGTTTGAAGTTTGACAGATAGATAAATAAGTTAGATAGACACACACACACACACACACACACACACACACACACACACACACACTAACTCGCTCACACACTCACTCATAAACTCAGTGTGTGTGTCTGAGTTTAGAGTTTATAAGTGTATAAATTGATGAGTTTATAAGTGTATGAGTTCTTGAGTTCTTGAGTTTTGAGTTTATAAGTTTAAATCAGTTTAGAGTTTATAAGTTTAAATGAGATTAAGAGTTCAGAGTTTATTAATTTATGAGTTTAAGAGTTCATAAGTTTATGAATTCATGAGTTTATAAGTTAATTAGTTTATAAGTGTTTATAGTTTAGAGTTTATTAGTTTAAATGAGTCTCAATGGCTCATATAGTATATAGAACGGCAGTTTGGTTTAGTCTTCAAGGTGTTTAGATTTAAATTTTTGTCGGTTTGAATTTTTTAGAACTCCCCAATGTAAGTCAATGGAGTTTTTGAATGAGTTTTTTCGAGTTTTGATCATCATTTTTAGGAAAACCGTAAGTCCGATCAGTCTGAAAAGATAGAGCACACCGAGTCAGATCAGTCTGAGTGTCTGTGCCGAGTTTGGAGTATGTAGAGTTAAAGCTCTAGGAGGAGATACATATAGTTTTTTTTCCGGTCAGAAGAAGAATAATAACTAGATGCGAAAGTTCGTTGAGACAAACTTTAAGTTGGCTTGAGAAAGTTTGGAGCAGAAAGTTTTTTGCTAGGCGGTTGCTAAGATGTTATGGGCGGTTGCTAGGGTGTTCTGGGTGGTTGCTAAGGTATTCTGGGTGGTTGCTAGGCGGTTGCTAGGGTATTTTGGGTGGTTGCTAGGGTGTTTTGGGTGGTTGCTAGGGTGTTTTGGGTGGTTGCTAGGCGGTTGCTAGGGTCTTTTGTGTGGTTGCTAGGTGGTTGCTAGGGTGTTCTGGGTGGTTGCTAGGATATTTTTGGTGGTTGCTAGGGTCTTTTGGGTGGTTGCTAGGCGGTTGCTAGGGTCTTTTGGGTGGTTGCTAGGCGGTTGCTAGGGTCTTTTGGGTGGTTGCTAGGGTCTTTTGGGTGGTTGCTAGGCGGTTGCTAGGATATTTTGGGTGGTTGCTAGGGTCTTTTGGGTGGTTGCTAGGCGGTTACTAGGGTGTTTTGGGTGGTTGCTAGGCGGTTGCTAGGGTCTTTTGGGCGGTTGCTAGGGTCTTTTGGGTGGTTGCTAGGGTGTTCTGGGTGGTTGCTAGGCGTTGCTAGGGTCTTTTGGGTGGTTGCTAGGATATTCTGGGTAGTTGCTAGGCGGTTGCTAGGATATTTCTGATGGTTGCTAGGGTCTTTTGGGTGGTTGCTAGGCGGTTGCTAGGGTATTTTCGGTGGTTGCTAGGGGCTTTTGGGTGGTTGCTAGGCAGTTGCTAGGGTATTTTGGGTGGTTGCTAGGGTGTTCTGGGTGGTTGCTAGGCAGTTGCTAGGGTGTTATGGGTGGTTGCTATGGTGTTGCTAGGCGTTGCTAAGGTATTCTGGGTGGTTGCTAGGTGGTGGCCAGGGTGTTCTGGGTGGTTGCTAGGCTGTTTTGGGTGGTTGCTAGGGTATTCTGGGTGGTTGCTAGGGTCTTTTGGGTGGTTGCTAGGGTCTTTTGGGTGGTTGCTAGGCGGTTGCTAGGGTCTTTTGGGTGGTTGCTAGGGTCTTTTGGGTGGTTGCTAGGCGGTTGCTAGGGTCTTTTGGGTGGTTGCTAGGGTCTTTTGGGTGGTTGCTACGGTGTTCTGGGTGGTTGCTAGGGTCTTTTGGGTGGTTGCTAGGCGGTTGCTAGGGTGTTCTGGGGGGTTGCTATGGTATTCAGGGCGGTTGATATGGTGTTACTAGGTGGTTGGTAGTTATCACAGATGGTTACTATGGAGTTTTTATAGAGTTCTTAGCATGATCTTGGCATGATTTAACACTTAACTAATCGCTATTAGCATGTAGCTATTCACTGCTAGCATATGTAGCATGTTGGAAGTGCTGTTTGCTAGCATGAGTCAAAAGAGCCAAACCTCATCTCTATACGATGTTCTGATACAGAGATATAGGTCTTGCAAAACGGTTGCTAGGGTACTCAAGTTTGGTTGCTATGGAGTTGCTTGGGAGCTGGGAGCTTTAAACTTAAGAAGTTTAAATTGGTTTGAAGTTTAAAGTAGTTTAAAGTAGTTTGAAGTTTATGATAGATATATAAATAAGTTAGATAGATACAAACAAACACACACACACACACACACACACACACACACACACACACACAGACTACCTCGCTCACACACTCACTCAGACACACACACACACACACACACACACTCAGAGTTTATGAGTTTAGAGTTTATAAGTGTACAAGTTTTTGAGTTTAGAGTTTATAAGTTTAAATGAGTTTAGAGTTCAGAATTTATTAATTTATGAGTTTAAGAGTTCATAAGTCTATGAATTCATGAGTTTATTAGTTAATTAGTTATTAAATTTAAGTTAATTAGTTTATAAGTGTATGAGATTAGAGTTTATTAGTTTAAATGAGTTTCATTGGCTAATATATATAGAATGGCAGTTTGAATTAGTTTTCAAGGGATTTAGATTTAAATTTTTGTCGGTTGGTGAGTTTGAATTTTTTTAGAATGCCCAATGTTAAGTCAATGGGAGTTTTTCCGAGTTTTGATCGTCATTTGTAGGAAAACCGTAAGTCCGATCAGTCTGAAAAGATAGAGCACACCGAGTCAGATCTGTTTGAGTGTCTGAGCCGATTTTGGAGTATGTAGAGTTAAAGCTCTAGGAGGAGTTTGAGTCAGATTTTTTAGTAAGAAGAATAATAATAATAACTAGATGCGAAAGTTCGTTGAGACAAACTTTAAGTTGGCTTGAGAAAGTTTGGAGCAGAACGTTTTTTTGCTAGGCGGTTGCTAAGATGTTATGGGTGGTTGCTTTGGTGTTGCTAGGGTATTTTGGGCGGTTGCTAGGGTGTTCTGGGTGGTTGCTAGGTGGTTGCTAGGGTGTCCTGGGTGGTTGCTAGGGTCTTTTGGGTGGTTGCTAGGCGGTTGCTAGGATATTTTCGGTGGTTGCTAGGGTCTTTTGGGTGGTTGCTAGGCGGTTGCTAGGGTATTTTGGGTGGTTGCTAGGATATTTTTGGTGGTTGCTAGGGTCTTTTGGGTGGTTGCTAGGCGGTTGCTAGGGTGTTTTGGGTGGTTGCTAGGATATTTTGGGTGGTTGCTAGGGTCTTTTGGGTGGTTGCTAGGGTGTTTTGGGTGGTTGCTAGGGTCTTTTGGGTGGTTGCTAGGGTGTTCTGGGTGGTTGCTAGGCGGTTGCTAGGGTGTTCTGGGTGGTTGCTAGGGTCTTTTGGGTGGTTGCTAGGCGGTTGCTAGGGTGTTTTGGGTGGTTGCTAGGATATTTTGGGTGGTTGCTAGGGTCTTTTGGGTGGTTGCTAGGGTCTTTTGGGTGGTTGCTAGGGTATTTTGGGTGGTTGCTAGGCGGTTGCTAGGGTGTTCTGGGTGGTTGCTAGGGTCTTTTGGGTGGTTGCTAGGCGGTTGCTAGGGTGTTTTGGGTGGTTGCTAGGATATTTTGGGTGGTTGCTAGGGTCTTTTGGGTGGTTGCTAGGCGGTTGCTAGGGTGTTTTGGGTGGTTGCTAGGGTCTTTTGGGTGGTTGCTAGGCGGTTGCTAGGGTGTTTTGGGTGGTTGCTAGGATATTTTGGGTGGTTGCTAGGGTCTTTTGGGTGGTTGCTAGGGT
Organism: Rutilus rutilus; assembly: GCF_951802725.1. Classification (NCBI taxonomy): domain Eukaryota; kingdom Metazoa; phylum Chordata; class Actinopteri; order Cypriniformes; family Leuciscidae; genus Rutilus; species Rutilus rutilus. The sequence continues at coordinate 3,672,557 of NC_140218.1, read as the reverse complement.
CTTTTGGGTGGTTGCTAGGGTATTTTTGGTGGTTGCTAGGGTGTTCTGGGTGGTTGCTAGGCGGTTGCTAGGGTGTTCTGGGTGGTTGCTAGGGTCTTTTGGGTGGTTGCTAGGCGGTTGCTAGGGTGTTTTGGGTGGTTGCTAGGATATTTTGGGTGGTTGCTAGGGTCTTTTGGGTGGTTGCTAGGCGGTTGCTAGGGTGTTTTGGGTGGTTGCTAGGATATTTTGGGTGGTTGCGAGGGTCTTTTGGGTGGTTGCTAGGGTGTTCTGGGTGGTTGCTAGGCGGTTGCTAGGGTGTTCTGGGTGGTTGCTATGGTATTCAGGGCAGTTGATATGGTGTTACTAGGTGGTTGGTAGTTGTCACAGATGGTTACTATGGAGTTTTTATAGAGTTCTTAGCATGATCTTGGCATGATTTAACACTTAACTAATTGCTATTAGCATGTAGCTATTCACTGCTAGCATGTGTAGCATGTTGGAAGTGCTGTTTGCTAGCATGAGTCAAAAGAGCCAAAACTCATCTCTATACGATGTTCTGATACAGAGATATAGGTCTTGCAAAACAGTTGCTAGGGTACTCAAGTTTGGTTGCTATGGAGTTGCTTGGGAGCTGGAAGCATTAAACTTAAGAAGTTTAAAGTGGTTTGAAGTTTACAGTAGTTTAAAGTAGTTTGAAGTTTATGATAGATATATAAATAAGTTAGATAGATACACACACACACACACACACACACACACACACACACACACACACACACACACACTCACTCAGACTACCTCGCTCACACACTCACTCAGACACACACACACACACACTCACTCAGACACACACACACACACACACACTCAGAGTTTATGAGTTTAGAGTTTATAAGTGTACGAGTTTTTGAGTTTAGAGTTTATAAGTTTAAATGAGTTTAGAGTTCAGAGTTTATTAATTTATGAGTTTAAGAGTTCATAAGTCTATGAATTCATGAGTTTATTAGTTAATTAGTTATTAAATTTAAGTTAATTAGTTTATAAGTGTATGAGATTAGAGTTTATTAGTTTAAATGAGTTTCATTGGCTAATATATATAGAACGGCAGTTTGGTTTAGTCTTCAAGGTGTTTAGATTTGAATTTTTGTCGGTTGGTGAGTTTGAATCTGGATTTGAATTTTTTAGAACTCCCCAATGTAAGTCAATGGGAGTTTTTCCGAGTTTTGATCGTC
>NC_140218.1:3646346-3663846 GCF_951802725.1 Rutilus rutilus | reverse complement strand
ATATATATAGAACGGCAGTTTGGTTTAGTCTTCAAGGTGTTTAGATTTGAATTTTTGTCGGTTGGTGAGTTTGAATCTGGATTTGAATTTTTTAGAACTCCCCAATGTAAGTCAATGGGAGTTTTTCCGAGTTTTGATCGTCATTTGTAGGAAAACCGTAAGTCCGATCAGTCTGAAAAGATAGAGCACACCGAGTCAGATCTGTTTGAGTGTCTGAGCCGATTTTGGAGTATGTAGAGTTAAAGCTCTAGGAGGAGTTTGAGTCAGATTTTTTAGTAAGAAGAATAATAATAATAACTAGATGCGAAAGTTCGTCGAGACAAACTTTAAGTTGGCTTGAGAAAGTTTGGAGCAGAACGTTTTTTGCTAGGCGGTTGCTAGGATGTTATGGGTGGTTGCTAGGGTATTTTGGGCGGTTGCTAGGGTGTTCCGGGTGGTTGCTAGGTGGTTGCTAGGGTGTCCTGGGTGGTTGCTAAGGTCTTTTGGGTGGTTGCTAGGGTATTTTGGGTGGTTGCTAGGGTGTTCTGGGTGGTTGCTAGGCGGTTGCTAGGGTTTTCTGGGTGGTTGCTAGGCTGTTTTGGGTGGTTGCTAGGGTATTCTGGGTGGTTGCTAGGCGGTTGCTAGGATATTTCTGATGGTTGCTAGGGTCTTTGGGGTGGTTGCTAGGCGGTTGCTAGGATATTTTGGGTGGTTGCTAGGCGGTTGCTAGGATATTTTAGGTGGTTGCTAGGGTCTTTTGGGTGGTTGCTAGGCAGTTGCTAGGGTCTTTTGGGTGGTTGCTAGGGTCTTTTGGGTGGTTGCTAGGGTCTTTTGGGTGGTTGCTAGGCAGTTGCTAGGGTGTTTTGAGTGGTTGCTAGGATATTTTGGGTGGTTGCTAGGGTCTTTTGGGTGGTTGCTAGGCGGTTGCTAGGATATTTTAGGTGGTTGCTAGGCGGTTGCTAGGGTCTTTTGGGTGGTTGCTAGGATCTTTTGGGTGGTTGCTAGGATCTTTTGGGTGGTTGCTAGGCGGTTGCTAGGGTGTTTTGGGTGGTTGCTAGGATGTTTTGGGTGGTTGCTAGGGTCTTTTGGGTGGTTGCTAGGCGGTTGCTAGGGTGTTTTGGGTGGTTGCTAGGATATTTTGGGTGGTTGCTAGGGTCTTTTGGGTGGTTGCTAGGTGGTTGCTAGGGTGTTTTGGGTGGTTGCTAGGGTATTTTGGGTGGTTGCTAGGGTGTTTTGGGTGGTTGCTAGGGTCTTTTGGGTGGTTGCTAGGGTGTTTTGGGTGGTTGCTAGGATGTTTTGGGTGGTTGCTAGGGTCTTTTGGGTGTTTGCTAGGCAGTTGCTAGGGTGTTTTGAGTGGTTGCTAGGATATTTTGGGTGGTTGCTAGGGTCTTTTGGGTGGTTGCTAGGCGGTTGCTAGGATATTTTAGGTGGTTGCTAGGGTCTTTTGGGTGGTTGCTAGGCGGTTGCTAGGGTCTTTTGGGTGGTTGCTAGGATCTTTTGGGTGGTTGCTAGGCGGTTGCTAGGGTGTTTTGGGTGGTTGCTAGGATATTTTGGGTGGTTGCTAGGGTCTTTTGGGTGGTTGCTAGGGTGTTTTGGGTGGTTGCTAGGGTATTTTGGGTGGTTGCTAGGGTGTTCTGGGTGGTTGCTAGGGTCTTTTGGGTGGTTGCTAGGGTCTTTTGGGTGGTTGCTAGGGTGTTCTGGGTGGTTGCTAGGCGGTTGCTAGGGTTTTCTGGGTGGTTGCTAGGCTGTTTTGGGTGGTTGCTAGGGTATTCTGGGTGGTTGCTAGGCGGTTGCTAGGATATTTCTGATGGTTGCTAGGGTCTTTGGGGTGGTTGCTAGGCGGTTGCTAGGATATTTTGGGTGGTTGCTAGGCGGTTGCTAGGATATTTTAGGTGGTTGCTAGGGTCTTTTGGGTGGTTGCTAGGCAGTTGCTAGGGTCTTTTGGGTGGTTGCTAGGCGGTTGCTAGGGTGTTTTGGGTGGTTGCTAGGATGTTTTGGGTGGTTGCTAGGGTCTCTTGGGTGGTTGCTAGGCAGTTGCTAGGGTGTTTTGAGTGGTTGCTAGGATGTTTTGGGTGGTTGCTAGGGTCTTTTGGGTGGTTGCTAGGCGGTTGCTAGGATATTTTAGGTGGTTGCTAGGGTCTTTTGGGTGGTTGCTAGGCGGTTGCTAGGGTCTTTTGGGTGGTTGCTAGGGTCTTTTGGGTGGTTGCTAGGTGGTTGCTAGGGTGTTTTGGGTGGTTGCTAGGGTATTTTGGGTGGTTGCTAGGGTGTTCTGGGTGGTTGCTAGGTTGTTGCTAGGGTGTTTTGGGTGGTTGCTAGGATATTTTGGGTGGTTGCTAGGGTCTTTTGGGTGGTTGCTAGGGTGTTCTGGGTGGTTGCTAGGCGGTTGCTAGGGTGTTATGGGTGGTTGCTATGGTGTTTTTAGGCGGTTGCTAAGGTATTCAGGGCGGTTGATATGGTGTTACTAGGTGGCTGGTAGTTGTCACAGATGGTTACTATGGAGTTTTTAGAGAGTTCTTAGCATGATCTTGGCATGATTTAACACTTAACTAATCACTATTAGCATGTAGCTATTCACTGCTAGCATGTGTAGTATGTTGGAAGTGCTGTTTGCTAGCATGAGTCAAAAGAGCCAAACCTCATCTCTATACGATGTTCTGATACAGAGATATAGGTCTTACAAAACGGTTGCTAGGGTACTCGAGTTTGGTTGCTATGGAGTTGCTTGGGAGCTGGAAGCTTTAAACTTAAGAAGTTTAAAGTGGTTTGAAGTTTAAAGTAGTTTGAAGTTTATGACAGATAGATAAATAAGTTGGATAGATAGACAGACACACACACACACACACACACATACACACACACACACACACACACACACACACACACTAACTCGCTCACACACTCACTCAGACACACACACTCAAGAGTTTATGAGTTTAGAGTTTATAAGTGTATAAATTGATGAGTTTATAAGTGTAAGAGTTTTTGAGTTTAGAGTTTATAAGTTTAAATGAGTTTAAGAGTTCAGAGTTTATAAGTTTAAATGAGTTTAAGAGTTCAGAGTTTATTAATTTATGAGTTTAAGAGTTCATAAGTCTATGAATTCATGAGTTTATAAGTTAATTAGTTTATAAGTGTTTATAGTTTAGAGTTTATTAGTTTAAATGAGTCTCAATGGCTCATATAGTATATAGAACGGCAGTTTGGTTTAGTCTTCAAGGTGTTTAGATTTAAATTTTTGTCGGTTTGAATTTTTTAGAACTCCCCAATGTAAGTCAATGGGAGTTTTTGAATGAGTTTTTTCGAGTTTTGATCGTCATTTGTAGGAAAACCGTAAGTCCGATCAGTCTGAAAAGATAGAGCACACCGAGTCAGATCAGTTTGAGTGTCTGAGCCGAGTTTGGAGTATGTAGAGTTAAAGCTCTAAGAGGAGTTTGAGTTGTAAATTTTTAGGGTCAGAATAATAATAATAATAATAAGTTTAAATAGGATTTCAATATGTTGGCTCTCTCAAGCCAACTTAACTAGATGCGAAAGTTCGTCGAGACAAACTTTAAGTTGGCTTGAGAAAGTTTGGACCGGAAAGTTTTTTGCTAGGCGGTTGTTAGGATGTTATGGATGGTCGCTATGGTGTTGCTAGGCGGTTGCTAAGGTATTCTGGGTGGTTGCTAGGCGGTTGCTAGGGTATTTTGGGTGGTTGCTAGGGTGTTCTGGGTGGTTGCTAGGATATTTTTGGTGGTTGCTAGGGTCTTTTGGGTGGTTGCTAGGCGGTTGCTAGGGTCTTTTGGGTGGTTGCTAGGCGGTTGCTAGGGTGTTTTGGGTGGTTGCTAGGATATTTTGGGTGGTTGCTAGGGTGTTCTGGGTGGTTGCTAGGCAGTTGCAAGGGTGTTATGGGTGGTTGCTATGGTGTTGCTAGGCGTTGCTAAGGTATTCTGGGTGGTTGCTAGGTGGTGGCTAGGGTGTTCTGGGTGGTTGCTAGGCTGTTTTGGGTGGTTGCTAGGGTCTTTTGGGTGGTTGCTAGGCGGTTGCTAGGGTGTTTTGGGTGGTTGCTAGGATATTTTGGGTGGTTGCTAGGCGGTTGCTAGGGTCTTTTGGATGGTTGCTAGGGTCTTTTGGGTGGTTGCTAGGCGGTTGCTAGGGTATTTTGGGTGGTTGCTAGGGTCTTTTGGGTGGTTGCTAGGGTCTTTTGGGTGGTTGCTAGGGTGTTCTGGGTGGTTGCTAGGCGGTTGCTAGGGTCTTTTGGGTAGTTGCTAGGCGGTTGCTAGGGTGTTCTGGGTTGTTGCTAGGCGGTTTTGGGTGGTTGCTAGGATATTCTGGGTGGTTGCTAGGCGGTTGCTAGGATATTTCTGGTGGTTGCTAGGGTCTTTTGGGTGGTTGCTAGGCAGTTGCTAGGATATTTTGGGTGGTTGCTAGGGTCTTTTGGGTGGTTGCTAGGCAGTTGCTAGGGTGTTTTGGGTGGTTGCTAGGGTCTTTTGGGTGGTTGCTAGGCGGTTGCTAGGGTGTTTTGGGTGGTTGCTAGGGTGTTTTGGGTGGTTGCTAGGCGGTTGCTAGGGTTTCTGGGTGGTTGCTAGGGTCTTTTGGGTGGTTGCTACGGTGTTCTGGGTGGTTGCTAGGGTCTTTTGGGTGGTTGCTAGGCGGTTGCTAGGGTGTTCTGGGGGGTTGCTATGGTATTCAGGGCGGTTGATATGGTGTTACTAGGTGGTTGGTAGTTGTCACAGATGGTTACTATGGAGTTTTTATAGAGTTCTTAGCATGATCTTGGCATGATTTAACACTTAACTAATCGCTATTAGCATGTAGCTATTCACTGCTAGCATATGTAGCATGTTGGAAGTGCTGTTTGCTAGCATGAGTCAAAAGAGCCAAACCTCATCTCTATACGATGTTCTGATACAGAGATATAGGTCTTGCAAAATGGTTGCTAGGGTACTCAAGTTTGGTTGCTATGGAGTTGCTTGGGAGCTGGGAGCTTTAAACTTAAGAAGTTTAAATTGGTTTAAAGTTTAAAGTAGTTTGAAGTTTATGACAGAGAGATAGATAGATAAATAAGTTAGATAGATACACACACACACACACACACACACACTCACACAGACTACCTCGCTCACACACTCACTCAGACACACACACACACACACTCAGAGTTTATGAGTTTAGAGTTTATAAGTGTATAAACTGATGAGTTTATAAGTGTATGAGTTTTTGAGTTTAGAGTTTATAAGTTTAAATGAGTTTAGAGTTCAGAGTTTATTAATTTATGAGTTTAAGAGTTCATAAGTCTATGAATTCATGAGTTTATTAGTTAATTAGTTATTAAATTTAAGTTAATTAGTTTATAAATGTATGAGATTAGAGTTTATTAGTTTAAATGAGTTTCATTGGCTAATATATATAGAACGGCAGTTTGGTTTAGTCTTCAAGGTATTTAGATTTGAATTTTTGTCGGTTGGTCAGTTTGAATCTGGATTTGAATTTTTTAGAACTCCCCAATGCAAGTCAATGGGAGTTTTTCCGAGTTTTGATCGTCATTTGTAGGAAAACCGTAAGTCCGATCAGTCTGAAAAGATAGAGCACACCGAGTCAGATCTGTTTGAGTGTCTGAGCCGATTTTGGAGTATGTAGAGTTAAAGCTCTAGGAGGAGTTTGAGTCAGATTTTTTAGTAAGAAGAATAATAATAATAACTAGATGCGAAAGTTCGTCGAGACAAACTTTAAGTTGGCTTGAGAAAGTTTGGACCGGAAAGTTTTTTGCTAGGCGGTTGTTAGGATGTTATGGATGGTCGCTATGGTGTTGCTAGGCGGTTGCTAAGGTATTCTGGGTGGTTGCTAGGCGGTTGCTAGGGTATTTTGGGTGGTTGCTAGGGTGTTCTGGGTGGTTGCTAGGGTGTTTTGGGTGGTTGCTAGGGTCTTTTGTGTGGTTGCTAGGCGGTTGCTAGGGTGTTCTGGGTGGTTGCTAGGATATTTTTGGTGGTTGCTAGGGTCTTTTGGGTGGTTGCTAGGCGGTTGCTAGGGTGTTTTGGGTGGTTGCTAGGATATTTTGGGTGGTTGCTAGGGTATTTTGGGTGGTTGCTAGGCGGTTGCTAGGGTGTTATGGGTGGTTGCTATGGTGTTGCTAGGCGGTTGCTAAGGTGTTTTTGGTGGTTGCTAGGGTGTTCTGGGTGGTTGCTAGGCAGTTGCAAGGGTGTTATGGGTGGTTGCTATGGTGTTCCTAGGCGTTGCTAAGGTATTCTGGGTGGTTGCTAGGTGGTGGCTAGGGTGTTCTGGGTGGTTGCTAGGCTGTTTTGGGTGGTTGCTAGGGTCTTTTGGGTGGTTGCTAGGCGGTTGCTAGGGTGTTTTGGGTGGTTGATAGGATATTTTGGGTGGTTGCTAGGCGGTTGCTAGGGTCTTTTGGATGGTTGCTAGGGTCTTTTGGGTGGTTGCTAGGCGGTTGCTAGGGTATTTTGGGTGGTTGCTAGGGTCTTTTGGGTGGTTGCTAGGGTGTTCTGGGTGGTTGCTAGGCGGTTGCTAGGGTCTTTTGGGTGGTTGCTAGGGTCTTTTGGGTGGTTGCTAGGCGGTTGCTAGGATATTTTGGGTGGTTGCTAGGGTCTTTTGGGTGGTTGCTAGGCGGTTGCTAGGGTGTTTTGGGTGGTTGCTAGGCGGTTGCTAGGGTCTTTTGGGAGGTTGCTAGGGTCTTTTGGGTGGTTGCTAGGGTGTTCTGGGTGGTTGCTAGGCGTTGCTAGGGTCTTTTGGGTGGTTGCTAGGATATTCTGGGTAGTTGCTAGGCGGTTGCTAGGATATTTCTGATGGTTGCTAGGGTCTTTTGGGTGGTTGCTAGGCGGTTGCTAGGGTATTTTCGGTGGTTGCTAGGGGCTTTTGGGTGGTTGCTAGGCAGTTGCTAGGGTATTTTGGGTGGTTGCTAGGGTGTTCTGGGTGGTTGCTAGGCAGTTGCTAGGGTGTTCTGGGTGGTTGCTATGGTGTTGCTAGGCGGTTGCTAAGGTATTCTGGGTGGTTGCTAGGGTGTTCTGGGTGGTTGCTAGGATGGTCTGGGTGGTTGCTAGGCGGTTGCTAGGATATTTTGGGTGGTTGCTAGGGTCTTTTTGGGTGGTTGCTAGGCGGTTGCTAGGGTATTTTAGGTGGTTGCTAGGGTGTTCTGGGTGGTTGCTAGGTGGTTGCTAGGGTGTCCTGGGTGGTTGCTATGGAGATTTTAGGCCATTACTTATTGGCTGCTCGATAATATAAATCCTCTGAGGGAGAGAGAGAGGGAGAGAAACGCAGGGGTGTCAGGCCCTTTGTGTCTGTGTGTGTGAAAACGTCGGTTTGGATTTGAATTTTTTTAGAATGCCCAATGTTAAGTCAATGGGAGTTTTTCCGAGTTTTGATCGTCATTTTTAGGAAAACCGTAAGTCCGATCAGTCTGAAAAGATAGAGCACACCGAGTCAGATCTGTTTGAGTGTCTGAGCCGATTTTGGAGTATGTAGAGTTAAAGCTCTAGGAGGAGTTTGAGTCAGATTTTTTAGTAAGAAGAATAATAATAATAACTAGATGCGAAAGTTCGTCGAGACAAACTTTAAGTTGGCTTGAGAAAGTTTGGACCGGAACGTTTTTTGCTAGGCGGTTGTTAGGATGTTATGGGTGGTCGCTATGGTGTTGCTAGGCGGTTGCTACGGTATTCTGGGTGGTTGCTAGGCGGTTGCTAGGGTATTTTGGGTGGTTGCTAGGGTGTTTTGGGTGGTTGCTAGGGTGTTTTGGGTGGTTGCTAGGCGGTTGCCAGGGTCTTTTGTGTGGTTGCTAGGCGGTTGCTAGGGTGTTCTGGGTGGTTGCTAGGATATTTTGGGTGGTTGCTAGGGTCTTTTGGGTGGTTGCTAGGGTATTTTGGGTGGTTGCTAGGCGGTTGCTAGGGTGTTTTGGGTGGTTGCTAGGCGGTTTTGGGTGGTTGCTAGGCGGTTGCTAGGGTATTTTGGGTGGTTGCTAGGGTGTTCTGGGTGGTTGCTAGGCAGTTGCTAGGGTGTTATGGGTGGTTGCTATGGTGTTGCTAGGCGTTGCTAAGGTATTCTGGGTGGTTGCTAGGTGGTGGCCAGGGTGTTCTGGGTGGTTGCTAGGCTGTTTTGGGTGGTTGCTAGGGTATTCTGGGTGGTTGCTAGGGTCTTTTGGGTGGTTGCTAGGGTCTTTTGGGTGGTTGCTAGGGTCTTTTGGGTGGTTGCTAGGCGGTTGCTAGGGTCTTTTGGGTGGTTGCTAGGGTCTTTTGGGTGGTTGCTAGGCGGTTGCTAGGGTCTTTTGGGTGGTTGCTAGGGTCTTTTGGGTGGTTGCTACGGTGTTCTGGGTGGTTGCTAGGGTCTTTTGGGTGGTTGCTAGGCGGTTGCTAGGGTGTTCTGGGGGGTTGCTATGGTATTCAGGGCGGTTGATATGGTGTTACTAGGTGGTTGGTAGTTATCACAGATGGTTACTATGGAGTTTTTATAGAGTTCTTAGCATGATCTTGGCATGATTTAACACTTAACTAATCGCTATTAGCATGTAGCTATTCACTGCTAGCATATGTAGCATGTTGGAAGTGCTGTTTGCTAGCATGAGTCAAAAGAGCCAAACCTCATCTCTATACGATGTTCTGATACAGAGATATAGGTCTTGCAAAACGGTTGCTAGGGTACTCAAGTTTGGTTGCTATGGAGTTGCTTGGGAGCTGGGAGCTTTAAACTTAAGAAGTTTAAATTGGTTTGAAGTTTAAAGTAGTTTAAAGTAGTTTGAAGTTTATGATAGATATATAAATAAGTTAGATAGATACAAACAAACACACACACACACACACACACACACACACACACACACACACACACACACACACACACACTACCTCGCTCACACACTCACTCAGACACACACACACACACACACACACACTCAGAGTTTATGAGTTTAGAGTTTATAAGTGTACAAGTTTTTGAGTTTAGAGTTTATAAGTTTAAATGAGTTTAGAGTTCAGAATTTATTAATTTATGAGTTTAAGAGTTCATAAGTCTATGAATTCATGAGTTTATTAGTTAATTAGTTATTAAATTTAAGTTAATTAGTTTATAAGTGTATGAGATTAGAGTTTATTAGTTTAAATGAGTTTCATTGGCTAATATATATAGAATGGCAGTTTGAATTAGTTTTCAAGGGATTTAGATTTAAATTTTTGTCGGTTGGTGAGTTTGAATTTTTTTAGAATGCCCAATGTTAAGTCAATGGGAGTTTTTCCGAGTTTTGATCGTCATTTTTAGGAAAACCGTAAGTCCGATCAGTCTGAAAAGATAGAGCACACCGAGTCAGATCTGTTTGAGTGTCTGAGCCGATTTTGGAGTATGTAGAGTTAAAGCTCTAGGAGGAGTTTGAGTCAGATTTTTTAGTAAGAAGAATAATAATAATAATAATAATAATAATAATAAGTTTAAATAGGATTTCAATATGTTGGCTCTCTCAAGCCAACTTAATAATAATAATAAGTTTAAATAGGATTTCAATATGTTGGCTCTCTCAAGCCAACTTAACTAGATGCGAAAGTTCGTCGAGACAAACTTTAAGTTGGCTTGAGAAAGTTTGGAGCAGAACGTTTTTTGCTAGGCGGTTGCTAGGATGTTATGGGTGGTTGCTAGGGTATTTTGGGCGGTTGCTAGGTGTTCTGGGTGGTTGCTAGGTGGTTGCTAGGTGGTTGCTAGGGTGTCCTGGGTGGTTGCTAAGGTCTTTTGGGTGGTTGCTAGGGTATTTTGGGTGGTTGCTAGGGTATTCTGGGTGGTTGCTAGGCGGTTGCTAGGGTTTTCTGGGTGGTTGCTAGGCTGTTTTGGGTGGTTGCTAGGGTCTTTTGGGTGGTTGCTAGGCGGTTGCTAGGCGGATGCTAGGATATTTTGGGTGGTTGCTAGGCGGTTGCTAGGGTCTTTTGGGTGGTTGCTAGGGTCTTTTGGGTGGTTGCTAGGCGGTTGCTAGGGTGTTTTGGGTGGTTGCTAGGATGTTTTGGGTGGTTGCTAGGGTCTTTTGGGTGGTTGCTAGGCGGTTGCTAGGGTGTTTTGGGTGGTTGCTAGGATATTTTGGGTGTTTGCTAGGGTCTTTTGGGTGGTTGCTAGGCGGTTGCTAGGATATTTTGGGTGGTTGCTAGGGTCTTTGGGGTGGTTGCTAGGCGGTTGCTAGGATATTTTAGGTGGTTGCTAGGGTCTTTTGGGTGGTTGCTAGGCTGTTGCTAGGGTCTTTTGGGTGGTTGCTAGGGTCTTTTGGGTGGTTGCTAGGCGGTTGCTAGGGTGTTTTGGGTGGTTGCTAGGATGTTTTGGGTGGTTGCTAGGGTCTTTTGGGTGGTTGCTAGGCGGTTGCTAGGGTGTTTTGGGTGGTTGCTAGGATATTTTGGGTGGTTGCTAGGGTCTTTTGGGTGGTTGCTAGGTGGTTGCTAGGGTGTTCTGGGTGGTTGCTAGGGAGTTTTGGGTGGTTGCTAGGCGGTTGCTAGGGTGTTTTGGGTGGTTGCTAGGGATATTTTGGGTGGTTGCTAGGGTCTTTTGGGTGGTTGCTAGGGTGTTCTGGGTGGTTGCTAGGCGGTTGCTAGGGTGTTCTGGGTGGTTGCTAGGGTCTTTTGGGTAGTTGCTAGGCGGTTGCTAGGATATTTTGGGTAGTTGCTAGGGTCTTTTGGGTGGTTGCTAGGCGGTTGCTAGGATATTTTCGGTGGTTGCTAGGGTCTTCTGGGTGGTTGATAGGGTATTTTGGGTGGTTGCTAGGATATTTTTGGTGGTTGCTAGGGTCTTTTGGGTGGTTTCTAGGCGGTTGCTAGCGTCTTTTGGGTGGTTGCTAGGGTCTTTTGGGTGGTTGCTAGCGTGGTTGCTAGGCAGTTGCTAGGGTGTTATGGGTGGTTGCTATGGTGTTGCTAGGCGGTTGCTAAGGTATTCAGGGCGGTTGATATGGTGTTACTAGGTGGCTGGTAGTTGTCACAGATGGTTACTATGGAGTTTTTATAGAGTTCTTAGCATGATCTTGGCATGATTTAACACTTAACTAATCACTATTAGCATGTAGCTATTCACTGCTAGCATGTGTAGTATGTTGGAAGTGCTGTTTGCTAGCATGAGTCAAAAGAGCCAAACCTCATCTCTATACGATGTTCTGATACAGAGATATAGGTCTTACAAAACGGTTGCTAGGGTACTCGAGTTTGGTTGCTATGGAGTTGCTTGGGAGCTGGAAGATTTAAACTTAAGAAGTTTATAGTGGTTTGAAGTTTACAGTAGTTTGAAGTTTATGACAGAGATAGATAGATAAATAAGTTATATAGATACACACACACACACACACACACACACACACACACACACACACACTCACTCAGACTACCTCGCTCACACACTCACTCAGACACACACACACACACACACACACACACACTCTCAGAGTTTATGAGTTTAGAGTTTATAAGTGTATAAATTGATGAGTTTATAAGTGTACAAGTTTTTGAGTTTAGAGTTTATAAGTTTAAATGAGTTTAAGAGTTCAGAGTTTATTAATTTATGAGTTTAAGAGTTCATAAGTCTATGAATTCATGAGTTTATTAGTTAATTAGTTATTAAATTTAAGTTAATTAGTCTATAAGTGTATGAGATTAGAGTTTATTAGTTTAAATGAGTTTCATTGGCTAATATAAATAGAACGGCAGTTTGGTTTAGTCTTCAAGGTGTTTAGATTTGAATTTTTGTCGGTTGGTGAGTTTGAATCTGGATTTGAATTTTTTAGAATGCCCAATGTTAAGTCAATGGGAGTTTTTCCGAGTTTTGATCGTCATTTGTAGGAAAACCGTAAGTCCGATCAGTCTGAAAAGATATAGCACACCGAGTCAGATCTGTTTGAGTGTCTGAGCCGATTTTGGAGTATGTAGAGTTAAAGCTCTAGGACGAGTTTGAGTCAGATTTTTTAGTAAGAAGAATAATAATAATAAGTTTAAATAGGATTTCAATATGTTGGCTCTCTCAAGCCAACTTAATAATAATAAGTTTAAATAGGATTTCAATATGTTGGCTCTCTCAAGCCAACTTAATAATAATAATAAGTTTAAATAGGATTTCAATATGTTGGCTCTCTCAAGCCAACTTAATAAGTTTAAATAGGATTTCAATATGTTGGCTCTCTCAAGCCAACTTAATAATAATAATAATAAGTTTAAATAGGATTTCAATATGTTGGCTCTCTCAAGCCAACTTAATAATAATAATAATAAGTTTAAATAGGATTTCAATATGTTGGCTCTCTCAAGCCAACTTAATAAGTTTAAATAGGATTTCAATATGTTGGCTTTCTCAAGCCAACTTAATAATAATAATAAGTTTAAATAGGATTTCAATATGTTGGCTCTCTCAAGCCAACTTAATAATAATAAGTTTAAATAGGATTTCAGTAAGTTGGCTTTCTCAAGCCAACTTAATAATAAGTTTAAATAGGATTTCAGTAAGTTGGCTTTCTCAAGCCAACTTAACTAAGGAAAGCTAGGAGAAAGGAGAGGGAGAAATTTGAGGCCCATTGTTTGACTATGAATACCAAAGAATTATGGGATTCTATGAAATATATGACAAACATGGCTCCAGCCAAAAGATCTATCAATGTGATAGATGAGATGTGAGATCTATTAATGTGATTTGCAAAGGCAAATGAGCTGAACGACTTTTATTGTAGATTTGATGTAAGAGACTTCTCACAGGAGCAGGCAAATGCACTGGATGCCTTGTCTATATCGGATAATCCTAAAACAATTATTGACCAGAACATGGTGGAGAGACTGTTTTCACAGGTCTGTCCTAACAAGGCTTCTGGGCCGGACGGCATCTCTGGGCGGTTACTAAAATCTTGTAGTAGAGAGCTGGCCGAAGCCTGGTGCCCTATTTTTCAGAAATCTATAGACACGCATACAGTTCCCTCTATGTGGAAGAGCTCCACTATTATCCCTGTCCCAGAAAAGGCTAGCTGTGGTTAGAATAATGATTATCGTCCAGTAGCACTTACTTCAATAATAATGAAGTGTTTGGAGAAAATTATGATTAATTTAGTAAAAACAGACGTGAGTGGTCTATCAGACCCATTTCAGTTTGCTTATAGGAGCAATAGAAGTACAGATGATGCTGTTATAGCTATAACACATTTCATAAATAGGCATCTAGAGGATCCTAGCTCGTATGCACGTCTTTTATTTGTAGATTTTAGCTCAGCTTTTAATATGTTGGAACCACATCTTTTAATTGCAAGGCTGAATGATTTAAAGTCAATCCATCTATTATAAAATGGTATTATTCTTTTTTGACCAATCGCAGGCTATATTGTAGATATATGTGGCACTGTACAGCCCTGTACAGGACCCTTTTAATGAGCGTTTGGTGTAGGTCTACTAGGCATAGAGATATCTGAACATCTTTACCAAGCGCAAACCAGTACAGAAGTAGCCTAATCAATAATTAAAGTGCAAGCTGAGAAACTGAAGTGGATATGGAGAAAAGCTTCTTTATATGCCATTGCCTACATTTTAAACAGATGTCTGCCAATAGGCCTAAAACATTACATATATGGTTATTGTGACAGAGACTGGGACTCCAGGTTAATACGATTCTGACTGAGTAGCAAGATATGAATTCAATTGTGATTCTGTGAGAATTCACAGATCCAGTTTCTCTTTTTTAATCTTCCCCTTAACATTTAAAGGAATCTACATGTGTGTGTGTGTGTGTGTGTGTGTGTGTGTGTGTGTGTGTGTGTGTGTGTGTGTGTGTGTGTGTGTGTGTGTGTGTGTGTGTGTGTGTGTGTGTGTGTGTGCGCTCAAATATGGCTTCTGGAGAGCAAATGAAGGATAAAATATTAATGAATAAACAGACATTAATTAAGCAGTTCCCCATACTTTTAGAGTTACAACTAACAGCCACTAGATGGCAGCAGCGTATAAGAGATGAACTGACAGCTAGTAAATCTTTGAACATGGAGTGCTGATGATAATAAATGTAATATGTCAGGCTCACAATTTTTACAATTGAAGTGCTATAAAAGTTGTAGAAATGACTAATTCAATGTGCATTGTTTTAAAAAAATCTTTATTGATATGCAAATAGACAATAGACATCCAGCAAAAGAAAAATGGCAAGTGTTTATTTATTCATGGCACATGCATTTTATTTCTTTATATGCAGCCCAATGTTATCCAATGAGTTGTTTGCATTATTTAGGTATTTTATTTAAATTGTATAACATTTTTGGTAACATTTTCTTGCAAGAAAATGATATCTATGAAAAGTTTCAGTCTGGTTTCAGGCCGCACCATAGCACTGAAACTGCGCTCGTTAAAATCACAAATGATTTACTTTTAGCTTCTGACCAAGGCTGTATCTCAATACTAGTTTTACTTGATCTTAGTGCTGCGTTCGATACTATAGATCACACAATACTCTTAGATCGACTACAAAATTATACTGGTGTTCAAGGACAAGCATTAAGCTGGTTCGGATCATACTTATCTGACCGCTACCATTTTGTCTATTTAAATGGAGAAAAATCGATCATAACTCCAGTAAACTATGGAGTGCCGCAGGGATCTGTGTTAGGCCCTCTGTTATTCTCAATATATATGATGCCACTTGGAAATATTATAAGGAAACATGGAATTAGTTTCCATTGTTATGCTGATGACACTCAAATCTATATTTCATCACGGCCAGATGAAAACGCTAAATTATCCAAATTGACAGAGTGTGTTAACGATATAAAAGATTGGATGACGCGTAATTTTCTTTTATTAAATCCAGACAAGACAGAGGTACTAATCATCGGTTCAAAAAACCGCCCACAAAACCTCTCACAATACAACTTTAATATAGTAGGATGTCCTGTTACTTTATCCTCTACAGTAAAAGACCTGGGTGTTATACTAGATTGTAACCTGTCTTTTGAAAATCATATTTCATATGTTACAAAAACCGCCTTTTTCCATCTTAGAAACATTGCTAAGCTACGTAATATGCTATCAGTTTCTGATGCAGAAAAGTTAGTTCATGCGTTCATGACCTCGAGACTAGATTACTGTAATGCTCTATTAGCCGGTTGTCCTGCATCCTCAATTAACAAGCTACAGTTAGTCCAGAATGCCGCCGCTAGAGTTCTTACTAGATCAAGAAAATATGATTTTATCATCACTGCATTGGTTACCTATAAAGTTCCGTATTAATTACAAGGTATTGCTACTGACTTATAAAGCCCTAAACGGCTTAGCTCCAGTTCCAATTTTTTTTCTCCATTAGGTCACTTGATGGAGTTTTTCGGTTCCTTGCCACTGTTGCCTTTGGCTTGCTCAGTTGGGGATATTCTGGGGATATTTAATTCAATAAATCAATAAATTCCACTAGAAACAAACCTTGTTGTATTATTTTAATTTAATACTGTGAAGCTGCTTTGATACAATCGCTATACAAATATACTTGACTTGACTTGACTTGATTTTACAATAAGGTCTCATTTGTTAATGCATTAACTAACATGAACTAACAGAGAGCAATAGCCTTTATTAATGTTAGTTAATAAAATATTAGTGTTCATGTTAGTTCACAGTGCATGTTAACAGATACAACTTTGGATCTTAAAAATGTCTTATAAAATGTTGAGCTTAACATTAACTAAGATTAATAAATGCTGTAGAATATTGTTCATTAATTGTTGGTTCATGTTTACTAATGCTAACAAAATGAAACCTTAGCCCATTATAAAGTGTTACCATTTTTTAATAAAGAAAGTTGGCCATAGGAGTGTAAAATTAATTTTAAAAGTTAAGGAATCTCCTCTATTCGCCTCTGAATAAAATACAGTCAACCAAACATATAAAATGTTCCAGCGCTCAATCTGAATAGTCTGTAATATAATCTGTGGCGTTCAGCGTGACCACCGCCTCACTGCGCTGTTATATGGGAAAGATGATATTTTACGTCAATAATGCCGAGTACAAAGCTTAGCCTACATAATAGGCCTAATAGTTCAGCTTGATTCACAAATCATGAAACATTTGGATTCGTGCCGAATGAGGAATGTAGGCTTTTTCACTTTAATTAATTCGTTTTAGTTTTATTTAAATAAAAAACCTGTTCCTCACCTTGAATATATATCCATAGAAGCTGGCATGGCATTAAACAAAGAAAAGAAAAGAGAGATATTATTAGTAGTAGTATTATAGCCTAAATATTATTATTATTATTATTATTATTATAAACTAGGCTACAAAAAAAAGTAACACAAAATAACGTTATTAATCTGTATTTGTTCTAATCAAACCGGTTTCTGAACGTTTATAATACAGAAGAAACGCAGGATCAGAAACGTGAGTTAAAATGACATAACATCTCGTTATTACGTCATAATTGGGTGGATAAAATAATATGTATGTGTCAGCAATACACCACCGTACAAACTGCCTTGAGATCAGGCTGAACTATTAGGCCGACACTTCTGAACACACAATACAAACACATAAATATGCTGTTTAAAGCTCTTCAGTTGTGCTTCAGGATCAGGGTGGACACACTGGAGTGTAGAAGCTAAAAACTGCAGTGTAATGCCACAAAACACACACACACACACACACACTTGAAGTGTAGATGTATGACCACTTTCAAAAAATAAAAGCTTTGACGTGACCATTTTGTCGTATTTTTGTGTTAATGGAATTAAACTAAAACCTTTTATTTCTATTGATTTGATGTTTTGTTGGGAAAATAAATATTAGACAGATTCTTCTAAAAAAGGCTGAAATATATTTCACTTAAATATTACAGATTAAACCACGAAAGAAAACGTGCTGAGTTTCAGCTCATTGTGGCGCGCTCCAAACATCTATAAAGGAAACAGAGACATTACGTTTGTTTCCGTTATTTTACAAAATTTGAATATCTTTTGTAAATGTATGAATTATGTCTTGCTTTTATCTGTATGAGCATAAATTACGGAGTAAGAGTTTACTCTCTTGGCAGGAATAAATCCAGTGGTCGCGCCGCCGCCTCTGAATAAAATACAGTCAAACATATAAAATGTTCCAGCGCTCAATCTGAATAGTCTGTAATATAATCTGTGGCGTTCAGCGTGTCCACCGCCTCACTGCGCTGTTATATGGGGAAGATGATATTTTACGTCAGTAATGCCGAGTACAAAGCTTAGCCTACATAATAGGCCTAATAGTTCAGCTTGATTCGCAGATCATGAAACATCTGGATTCGTGCCGAATGAGGAATGTAGGCTTTTTCACTTTAATTAATTCGTTTGGCATCTTATTTAGTTTTATTTAAATAAAAAACCTGTTCATCACCTTGAATATATATCCATAGAAGCTGGCATGGCATTAAACAAAGAAAAGAAAAGAGAGATATTATTAGTAGTAGTATTATAGCCTAAATATTATTATTATTATTATAAACTAGGATACAAAAAAGTAAAACAAAATAACGTTATTAATCTGTATTTGTTCTAATCAAACCGGTTTCTGAACGTTTATAATACAGAAGAAACGCAGGATCAGAAACGTTAAAATAG
>NC_140218.1:3631346-3641346 GCF_951802725.1 Rutilus rutilus | reverse complement strand
TAATTATGATCTTAAAATTCTCTCAAAACACCACAGAAAAAAAGGAAAAATATCATTGAACAAAAATACATTTCATTGATTTTACTGAAAAAAACAAATCTGAATCCCGCCCTCCGGGTCATTTTAGACTTATTTATTTTAGATTTTAGATTTTAGATTAACACAGTCCATTCATTTTAATTTTAGGGGGAAACTGGAAACTGTAGAGATTTTTCTCCAGGTTTAAAGTCTACATCATGTCAATGTCACAGATTATGACCTGGAGAAACACTATAGTACATCGATGACACGTCAGTGTGTGTATTATTAATGAGACTGCGTGTTCTTATCCTATGAGAAGACATTTCTCTTCTTCATGACAGCACACGGTGTTTTTCTATGACAGACGCTTCAAACTGTAAAATCAGGCAGTAGTTTAGAGAGGCGTTCATGGGTCGCAAGTGTGTGTGTCCATGGAGCAAGAGTTGAGTGTGTTGCAGGCTTCCCCCGTGATGCTGTCAGGCCGAGACTCACTGCGGGCGTTTGGTTGGCCAGAAACTACCGACACAATCAAACTGTGTGTGTGTGTGTGTGTGTGTGTGTGTGTGTGTGTGACTCGCTGACCCTTAAACACACCCGGGTCTGTCACACAACCTGCTTTCTGGAATAACCCCCTGGTTTTCTCCTTCTTGTCTTGCGCTCTGGATTTGTTTGTTAGTTTGGACTGATTTTCTGACCTCTGACCTTCTGCCTGTTTTAATGGACTATGACTTTGGATTGTCTCTCAATAAACTGTGTTTGGTTCCTCAGTCGTTGTGCTCAGTGCTGTCCGCAACCAAATCACAACACACACACACTGCCGTTCAACAGTTCTGGATCGGTAAGATTTATAATGTTTTTTAAAGAAGTCTCTTCTGCTCACCAAGGCTGCATTTATTGGATTAAAAATACAAAAGAACAGTAATGTTATTAAATATTATGACAATTTAAGATAACTGTTTTTTTATTTTAATATATTTTCAAATGTAATTTATTCCTGTGATCAAAGCTGAATCTCAGCATCATTACTCCAGTCTTCAGTGTCACATGATCCTTCAGAAATCATTCTGATATGATGATTTGATGCTCAAGAAACATTCATTATTATTATTATCAATGTTGAAAACAGTCGTGTACAATTTTCTTTCAGGATTCTTTGATGAATAGAAAGTTACGCTTTACTATATATTCACGTAGAAAAGAGCTGTTTTACATTGTGTTTAGGTTATTTCCACTTCTATTTCTAATTTCAAAAAATAAGAGAGAAGTCTTGTGGCTGACGCGTGTTCCAGGATGCTAAAATAAAAACGAACTCTTTCTCTTGAATCACGGTTGCAGGTTTATTTTAACAAACAATATGTGACTTCTGTATATACAAAATAAAACGTTCCTTCCAAACACTGACTCGTGCACATGCACGTCTATAAACTGACAGGAAAAAACACGTTCAGAAAAACCGTGCGACTCCTTCTCCATCAACCCTTATCTTTTTCTAGCACCGTCGTTGTCTACGTGCTTAAAGTGGCAGTACTTGTTGAAATTACAAATGCAACGCTAAAATACAATTCTTAATTATCTACATTATAAATCCTAAATTATGAATTATGTGGATCATGAACAAAATGAAATATCAAATATAAACTTATTTTACGTTCTTGAATGTAAAACAAACATTTGGCACCTACATTACCGGCCCCTAATTGTTCTAGTAACAAATACCTTAGAACAATTACTGTATTTCTCTTAACTATGCACAATAAACAATATTCACATTAGAAAATATTCTAATTTCTCACAAAACAAAGATGCTATTAATAAGCAAGTTAAATGTCTATTGCTTAGTCATTTAACCTTTCCAAGATATAAAGTCCATTACCACTCCATTTCTTAAGGAGAAATAACAAAAAACAAAGAGAGCCAGAGGTTACTAGGCTCATCGTTGGGGCTTAGTCTTTACCACTAGCCCAATCAGATTCCACAAGCAGACAAATCTTCGTAATGGGTCGGTCCAAGATGTTAGTCTTTGTCTTTATCCTTACTCTGCGAACAAAACCCTTCTTGTCTGGGAAAGCTTTGATGATTTTGCCCATAATCCAAGAATTTCTTGGCGCACAGTCATCTACGAGAAGAATGACGTCACCTTCTGCAAAGTTCCTAGATGCTGTGGCCCACCGCTGGCGCTCTTGGAGTTGAGGTAGGTACTCTTTAATCCATCTCTTCCAGAATAAGTTGGACATATATTGCACCTGTTTCCATCTGCGTCGTGAGTAGAGGTCGTTTTGGTCAAACAATCCTGGCGGTAATAATGGTGTTGTTTTCAGTAACAGCAGGTGATTGGGTGTGAGAGCCTCCAAATCGTTAGGGTCACTGGATACCCTAGTGATCGGTCGGCTGTTGATGATCGACTCTGCCTCACATAAAACTGTAAGAAGGCCTTCCTCATCAAGAATTTGCTCTCTTGCAGTGGAATTCAGCACCTTTCTGACTGATCTTATCAACCTTTCCCACACACCACCGTGATGTGAAGCAGTAGGAGGATTGAATGTCCATTTGATTCCATGCTGATGGAATAGATGCTGAAACTCTGAAGTGTTCCAATCAGCAATGGCAGCCTTCAGCTCACGATTGGCAGCAACAAAGTTTGTACCGTTATCGGAGCGAATCTCCTTAACTTGTCCTCTACGAGCCATAAAACGCCGAATTGCATTTATGCATGAATCTGTGTCTAATGACGAGGCAAGCTCAATGTGCACTGCACGAATGGTCAAACAAGTGAATATGACTCCGTATCTTTTCAAGAGTGTTCTTCCACGTCTCACCTCGAACGGTCCGAAATAATCTACACCTACTCGGGTGAAGGGAGGATCATCTGGCATCACTCGCTCCTGTGGAAGATCAGCCATTAGTTGATTTCCAGCCTTTCCATGTAAACGTCGACACGTCACGCACTTTGCAATTACTTTTCTGATGGCTGTGTTGGCCCTCGGAAGCCAAAACTTCTGGCGTAATTCAGAGAGCATGTGATTGCGCCCTCCGTGTCCAGTCTCTTTATGTATCTGTTAGAGAATTAAATCGGTGATATGAGAATCTCGGGACAAAATAACAGGCTGTTTGTTACTTTCTGGCATAGCTGCCCGACTCAGTCTCCCACCAACTCGCAACAGGTCATCTTGAAGTACAGGGTTCAGTTTATACAAGTGACTACTGCGCCTCATACTCTGTCCTTTGTGTAAAGCAAAAATCTCTTCTGAGAATTTCTCTTTTTGACAGAATTTGATTATGTCAAGTTCTGCTTGACCCAGTTCTTCCACTGTAAGTTGTGTATGCCTAAAGCTTGCTTTGAAACGATCAATCTGATTTTGAATCAGATGTTGACTAAAATCTAGGCTGTTCTTTGTATTAGACGCACACAGCTCTCTGCGTTTTTGACAAAGACTCCGTAACAAGGCTTTAAACTTCAGGAACCATGCCACAGCT
This sequence comes from Rutilus rutilus, assembly GCF_951802725.1. NCBI lineage: Eukaryota > Metazoa > Chordata > Actinopteri > Cypriniformes > Leuciscidae > Rutilus > Rutilus rutilus. The sequence continues at coordinate 3,637,851 of NC_140218.1, read as the reverse complement.
TTTTTCAACTTAATCCATGATGAGAAGTAGTTGATCAGTCTCATGAATGGAGTAATGTTTTCTTCCACTTCTATTTGGTTTACTGTGACATTTTTGATTTCAGGATCATCTGAAGTGATGTCTGTATAATTCAATGGAATGCTGGGCCAACACTCTTCAGGACTGCGAAGAAACTCAGGTCCAGACACCCAAGTCGTGTTCTTCACGAACTCATCCACTCCTTGCCCTCTAGAGGCGCAGTCAGCCGGATTCTTGTCTGTGCTGACATGTCTCCACTGATCCACATCAGAGTCTTTCAGAATAGATGAAACTCTGTTTGCCACGAATGTGCGGAAACGAGTGGTCTCATTTTGAAGATACCGGAGTACTACCGTACTGTCAGTCCAAAACATTGAATTTGCAAGATTCAGTTGTAGTTCTCTTCTTAGAACACCATCCATCTTGACAGCAACAGTAGCAGCGGTTAATTCCATTCGAGGAATAGTAGGAGGTCTGAGAGGCGCTACTCTGGATTTGCCCATCATAAACGCACAATGTGTCTCATTGTTTGTGTTGCGCAGGAGAAGGTAGCTGACTGATCCGTAAGCATTCTCACTCGCGTCCGCAAAGTGATGTAATTGAGCAAATACGCAACTTCCAAACCCTTCAGGTTTGAGACATCTTGCAACTGAGAAATGTTCTAAAGCAGAAAGACTGACTAACCAGTCAAACCACCGTCTTTTCACATGCTCGGGTAAGTCGTCATCCCATCCAGTCTTCAGTCTACACAGTTCCTGCAGCATAATCTTCGCTGGTAAGACTACAGGTGACAAGATGCCTAAAGGGTCATAGACTGATCCAATGACTGACAGAAGACCTCTTCTTGTAAATGGGCGATCTCTAATGGTGATCTTGAATTTGAACGTGTCTGACTCGACACACCAGTTGAGACCGAGAGCCCTCTCCAGAGGAAGTTCCTCATTATCCAGATCCAAGGTTTTCATTTCTGTAGCCAGTTCAGACTTCGGGATTGAATCGACCACTTTACGTCGGTTGCTCACCCATTTGTTGAGACGGAATCCTCCATTAGCACAGATCTTCATAAGATCCTGACACATTAATATGGCTGCCTCCTCTGTGGCAACAGACTTGAGACAGTCATCGACGTAAAAATTCTGTAAAACCGTCTGAACCACTTCTTCTCTGAACTGCCCACGCTGATCTTCAGCACACCTCCTCAAGGCAAAATTGGCGCAACTGGGTGAGGATGTGGCCCCAAACAAATGCACAGTCATCTTGTGCTCGTTCAGTGTTTGATTGCAGTCACCGTCCGTCCACCAGAGGAACCTGAGTAAATCAGAGTCTTCATCAGACACCTTTACTTGGTGGAACATTGCTTCCACGTCCGCCATAATCGCAACAGGCTCTTGTCTGAATCGGATAACAACACCAATCAGACTGCTGGTCAAGTCTGGACCCTGGAGAAGTTGATCGTTCAGGGATGTGCCTCTATAGGACGCTGCACAGTCAAACACAACTCTCAATTTCTGTTTGACAGGGTGGTACACAGCGTGGTGTGGTATATACCACACTTTCCCTTCTTTGTGCTTCAGTTGATCATTGGACAATTTCACTGCATACCCCTTTTGAATCAGGTTGTCCATAAAGTCTGTATACTCCTGTCTAAAGCAGTCATTCTTGAGAAACTTTCGCTCTAAATTGTGTGCTCGTTGCTCAGCAATTGGGCGATTATTTGGCATGTTGACCAATCTGTTTTTGAGGGGTAGACATAAGGAGTAATGGCCGTCTATCAGTTTAGCAGATTCCATGACCATATCCATAAACTGATGGTCCTCTCTGGACATTTCCACTTCATCATGCTTTCCACTTTCGGGAAAATCCATTTTAAACTGTTGTAACCACAGATTTTCTAAACGGCTCACTGATATGCGGTTTACCACTGTCTTTGTTGGCTTTCTCTTGTCTGCATGACAGCAGGTTTCCCTCCAAGGTCCGTTCACAAACCAGCCTAACCTGGTCCGAACTGCATATGGCCCATCACCAACACTGCCCACCACCTCCCACGGCTCCATAGCTTTAGGTACGTTTGCTCCAATAAGCAATCCAATGTTAGCTTCAATTTGAGGTAAGTTTATGCCTTTAAGGTAGGTCCACCTTTCAATATCCTTTTGTTGTGGTATGTTTTCCTTTCCAACAGGTATTGACAGTGCGTGAAGACATCTGGAAGATCTATGAATTCCTCACCAGACAAACTACTGATCTCCAAGCCCGACACCTTGTACGTACAGACGGGTTTCTCTTCATTCATGGTTCTTAGTAGTATGTCAGTCTTTCTCCCAGTGAGCTTCAATTCATCCATCAATGCTTCTGTACAGAACGTGGCTGAGCTACCCGGGTCCACGAATGCGTAAGTTTGCACCACTGTTTTCCCCTTCCTGGCCTTTACTTGAACAGGAACGATTGTAAGTAAACAGTCATCTTCCCCGGCCCCATTCAGCTCACAACCCTTTGATTCTGCATTAACAAAAGCACTTAAGATTGTTTGAGTTTCACTGCTTTTAGTATTCTTCTCTGATTCCACAGCTGTGTTCCTTTTCTTGATATGTAGCAACGTAGGATGAATTAGAGAACACACCTGACAACTAATTCTTCCTTTGCAGAATTTGCTCATGTGCCCTTGCTTCAAGCAGCCAAAACAAAGTCCTTTTTTCTTTAAGAACTCTATCTTTTCATCATGTGACTTTTCTTTAAGTTTACCACACAGGTCTATGGAGTGCTCACCCTCACAAAAGAGACACGTCTGCGTTGTTATCATGGAACTTGTGTTTTCTCTTGACTTTGTGTTTGGATTTTGTTTGTCCAACTGTACATAACTTGTGGTGAATGATTTCTTGATTACACCTTTTCTTTGCTCTTTATTATTGTTTTGTTTAGTTGTAGATGTTTTGGCAGCTGTGCTATCCTTTATGTCTCCAAAGATTGGATGAAGTGCAATTTTGGCTTGTTTATTTATGAACTCTACCAAATCCATGAACTTGACTCTCCTGTCACATCGTTCTTGAACCTCACATGCAACACTTCTCCATTTTTCACGTAGCTTGTATGGAAGCTTTGTTACAATTATTTTGAGGTTTGCAACATTATCAAGCTCCTCCATGTAACTCACTTCAGCCATGGTATTACGGCAAGCTGTCAAAAAAGTGAAAACGCATTGAGAGCTTCTGCATCTTCTGGCCTGATAGGCGTCCAATTCAAGACTTTGTTCATATAGGCCACAGCAATTTTGTAATCATTTCCAAAGTATTCCCCAAGTAACTGTCTGGCTTTGTAATAACCTTCATTTGGATGCATATGAAGACAGCTCTTTATTAACTCCTTAGGCTGTCCACTTGTGAACTGCTCTAAAAAGTAAAGACGATCCTTAGGGCTTTCAGTGCGAGATTCTACGCCATGCTCAAAGGCTCTTACAAATGTATTGTAATCAAGAGGATCACCACTGAATACAGGAATATCTAATGGTGGCAAAGTCATCATTTTCTGTTGTTTCGCTATCAACTCTGTTATAGTATTCTGACGAGTCATAACACTACAAAGTGTTTCAATTGCGTGATCATCTGTTTCATTTTTCGCTGTAAACTGATGGGTGCCTATAGGATGAGGCTGAAGAGGTACGAATTCACCACGTTCGTTTTTTGTGTTGGTGACTGGATTTCGACTTGCAAGTAATGGAATACATCCAGAGTCAATTGTCGTTGCATGCGCAGGGCTCACTTGTGATGAACGCTCATTTTCAAAATGTTCTAAAACTCTTAATTTGGCATCAGAGGCAGCAATTGCCGTCTGTAAATCTAATTCTTCTCTTTTTGATTTTAACTCTGCTTCCTGACGCTCAAGATCTTGTTTTTGTTTTAAAGCCGCTGCCTGTGCAAGCAATGTAGCTCTTTCTATTTCTGCTTTAAGGCGCACTGAGGAAGTATTGGACACTTTGCTTCCAGTGGTTGAACCACGCTTTTTGCTCCTACTGCTCAATGCAGACACAGCAGAGACGCTGTCAGAAGGATGGATGTCTTCATCACAGTGCCTAGCTTGTTCTAAACGCTCCTCAGCTGCTTTAATCCACAGTTCCACGTGTTGAATAAATCCATGTATACGACTTGCATTTGGCTCATACCAAGAGCTTTGATCCTTCTGGAATTCTTCCACATACATTAATTGCTCTAAACTGTCATTCATCTTGCTCAATTCTCCAAATGAGTCTTGATAATTCAAACGCAATTTCTGTTTAACTGTGTTCACGTTAACATCGTCTTCCATTAGTCTTTCAATCTGATTAGCTTGGCTAGTTAAATGTCCTAACTTGGCCTTTCTAGATTGAATTAACTTATGCAGCTTTTCTTCAATAGCCTTCTCTGTCATTTTCGATTCTCTTTTTCCACAAACTAGATGTCCAGTAGCTTCGTTCATTTTGGCAAACTTCCAAAAATAGCGAAACAAGTTGCAGCTTACCAAAACTTTTTCCACACGCAGTTAGTTACCGTTCATCTTCTGTGGACGGCTATCCTTTGGTTCCTTGTTAACGTTATCCAAACAGTCCGCGATGTCCACGAGCATCATATCCTCTTCCACACGAAGCAAAAGGTTTTTCTGACTAAATGTTTAGGTTATTTCCACTTCTATTTCTAATTTAAAAAAATAAGAGAGAAGTCTTGTGGCTGACGCGTGTTCCAGGATGCTAAAATAAAAACGAACTCTTTCTCTTGAATCACGGTTGCAGGTTTATTTTAACAAACAATATGTGACTTCTGTATATACAAAATAAAACGTTCCTTCCAAACACTGACTCGTGCACATGCACGTCTATAAACTGACAGGAAAAAACACGTTCAGAAAAACCGTGCGACTCCTTCTCCATCAACCCTTATCTTTTTCTAGCACCGTCGTTGTCTACGTGCTTAAAGTGGCAGTACTTATTGAAATTACAAATGCAACGCTAAAATACAATTCTTAATTATCTACATTATAAATCCTAAATTATGAATTATGTGGATCATGAACAAAATGAAATATCAAATATAAACTTATTTTACGTTCTTGAATGTAAAACAAACATTTGGCACCTACACATTGGAATAATATTTCACAATATTACTGTTATTTTTAATGAAATAAATGCAGCAGAAGAGACTTCTTTTTAAAACCTTAAAGATATTAGCGATCCCGCACGTTTGCCTGGTAGTGTATCTGCATGTGTTGCTCTGGAATCATCATTCGTCTCCACAACTGCATAATTACACCAGTTGTCTGTAATATGATGGTATTGTATTATACAATAAGCGAGTACATCATGAATGGCTTTTTTCAAAGCGTGTTTTTGTCCTATCCTGAATCACTACGGTAAGCCTGTAATAAGCGTTTAGACTCGGACTACTTTACAGCGGTCGGGTCGCACCGCTGCGGAGTAACGTTAGCCCAGCGCCTGCGGGACTCACCGCGTCAGAGACATAAACAGAGAGAAGTTTATTAACTGATAGAGCGCTGATTCATCCAGTAGTGAAACAAGTGAAGTCTTTATGAATCAATCATTCAAACCCATTTTAAAAATAGTATGTTTCACCTGTCTGGATCTTACATGTGTGTTCAAGCATATTCTCCCCTTTCTGAGAGGGTGTTCTCCACTGCTGGAGACACTGTAAGCTATAGGAGAGTCCCACATTCTCCAAGAGGATGCAGAAATGTTTATTTTCCTTATTTTTACAGAAGTTTGTTGACATTACCAGTCTGTTAAACTCATTTGAAAAGTATAAGAAATAAACACACACAGGATTGTGCATTTTCCCCTTACTGCTGTGTTTTATTAGTTGTTTTAATCATTTTATTGAATGGAAACCGGAACCGGAAAATGTCTTACGATTCCCAACCCGCTGTTCCCAATAAGCTGTTTCATGACGACTCTCTCTGGGTCAGCGGCAGCGCCAACACAGATTTAAAATATCGCGATATGATTTAGTCAAAGGTTTAATAGACAGACGAATCTGAAGAAGATGGTGTGTGTGTTTGAATGGAGATCACAGTATTTTAAAGATGAATCGTGCAGCTCTACTGTCTTATCTCTCTCTCAGCATATGAGCAGCGCGAGGGCTTTCAGTGCTTTCAGTCTCACGGCTCTTCCACACGTCCACTTGACATGGATATTACGACACTCAACACTCATATGCTGCGTTCATGTCATCTCGTAAAGATTGTCACATATAACAACAATCATTATCTACAAGCATAGCGATTATTATTTAAGAAAATAAAGGACTAAATTTGAAAGTTTATTAAATTAACTAAAATTATACATTTATAATAACATACTGCATACAGTATAACACCATTCTCTGATCAGATCTTTGAAATCAAGCCGTCGTGCTCAATCGTGTTTAATAGACAGCATGACCAGACCATTCAGTCTTTCCTGAGACAGTGTTCACTAAAACATTGACAGGATCATTGAATCAGAACT
>NC_140218.1:3563846-3626346 GCF_951802725.1 Rutilus rutilus | reverse complement strand
TCATCTTCTTGAAGACGATATTTCACACACACACACACACACACACACACACACACACACACACACACACACACACACACACACACACACTGCCTGAAACGCTGACGACAGCAGAATTGTTCTTTCTGGCTCTTTGAAAACATGAATAAATCCTGCGGTGATCGACCCGGTGTAATAATTCATAATATATTTGTAGCATTTGTTCCATCTGGAATAGTTTTATTAAGAAATATAAAATAGCTCTCAGTACCACAGAATCATGACGAACATCAGAGCGTGAGATCGCTATATCACACAGAGGAAATCTGACATTCTGTGTTTTTATTTATCTTGAGTTTTATTTCTTTAATATTTAATTACTTTTAAATTCATTTTATAACACTTTATTAAAACTGTAGTTTTAAAATAGTAATGTTCAAAGTATTATTTCCCGCGATTTTAATAACTAATTCCTGTGTAAATGCATTTATGTTCTCGGCGTCAGAGAAGCAATAAACATTCTGTGTAAATGCACATTTTGTGATTTTATGCCGCTTCAGATTTGGTTTGTGTGTAAAGACGCCTTATGTGTGTGATAATCTGAGATCTGGGTTGTTATGAACTGATATTAAATGTGTAGTGAGTGTAATGGTCATTTCTGCTGGTTCTGGATCAGCTGTCCGGTGTGTGAAAGTGACCTTTCATGTGCTTTTGATTTTGTAAAGTGACTTTGAGCATCAGATAGAAGCGATATGATCATGCTTGAGAATGAATTAATATAGATTATCTAGTTAGTTTTCTTATGAAAAGATGTGACAGATGTAATATCTCATACTGCATATGTGACTGTGTGTGTGTTTTATTTTAGGTATAGATTGACAGTGTGATCTTGTGCTGATCATCTGATGGTGAATAAGGATCCACTACAGAGACTCAGTCAACAGAATCAACAGAGACTGAAGATACAGTGACTTCACTGTTAGAAATGAAGACTTCATGTAGATCTCAGCGATCCTCTGACAGACCTGATGAGGCGGCAGTGAAACACCTTTTATTTCACAGCAAATTACAGTTTCTCATTCATAGATTAATCATTTTATGTGTATAAACGCACAGTAACTCAAAAAGCTCTGAGTTTTGTCACAGAGTAAATAAAGAGCCTGAATATCTCTGTGTTTGTGTCGTACCAGCAGAGGGAGACAAAGACTGATGAAATATTCATTTTTCATAATTATGAGAAGAAACAGTTCAAGCTCACTTTTGGAAAACAATGGAAGCTCAAGTTTATACATCATGTTTTTAATAATGGTTGCATTACATGTGTATTAATGTATTAAAGGGGTCATATGATGTGTTTTCATGTTTTCTTTTTCTTTAGTGTGTTATGTAGATGTTTTTGCATGTATAAGATCTACAAACTTACAAAGCTCAAAGTCTCCTACAAAAGATTTTGGTGCTCGAGCCCCTTTTTCAAAATGAATCAGAAGTGCCCCTCTCAAACAAATATCAATGATAATATTGTGGTCAATAAAACAAAATGCATTCGATTATAATTAACATGACAATGTGAACAAAACTAACGACAATTTATTATTTTTTCCGAAGTGTTAACAACTTAGTGTTAACTAATAATTGTTATAAACTGGTACTACCAACAAAATATGAGTGCATTCCTGGAGCTGGGCGTCGTTACACTCCATCCTCATGATCGCTTTCTGCAGGACTTTTACAGGCTTTCCTCAACTCACTGAAGTGACGTCGGTGTCCGGGTTAGCGCTAGCATGAGCCGTCAGGCAAGTGTTATTTAAATAAACTCCTGATGTACTTACAAACTTTCCAATGCCTCGTTTTATGAGTACAGAACCTATTTGTTTTACTGTAGAAGTTTGGTGCCATTCTGGGCATTATTAGTGGGGTAATTTACGAGATTCATCATTGGATCCATTAGCGCCTGCACTAAACCATCCGGCTGATGTCTCTAAATAAGCTCTAACTGTAATAATGTTCGACCGAGGGGGAAAAGGCTTCTGGGGGTGTTTGGCTCGAGGTCATGGTGCAAAGGACCCTAGGTTAATTTTACTCAGAACCATCCCTTTAACCCTCTGGGTTTCTTCTGGGACCTTTTAACCCGCAAATGACTTTTGCTGAATTTTAAAAAAATGTTCTCTTTGTCCAAATGGCATGAAACTTTGTACGACTCTCAACCCTTTATAGATCTACACATTTTTATTTTATGTTAGCGTGAAAAAAATAGTCACACTCATTGTCTTTGGGGTCTCCAGTGACCCAGACAATAACATTTGTACAACACAACTTTGTAACAGAATAATAGTTTTTTTTATTAACAAGTGTAAATTTGCTCTGTTTATTAATGGTTTTAGTCCACATTTATGCAGTTTTGGAGGATTTATGATATATTTAAAAAAAAAAGTTTTTTTCTTTTTTTAAAAAACAGGTTTTTATACAAAAACAGCTTTTTATGTAAAATTCACTTTATAAAAGACCCAAATTTCTAAATTTTGTTTAGTGGCTAAAATTATCATTTTTTACTTTTAAAACTACATTTTCCAAAATATGGGCAAAAATGTTACACTAAACCATGTACACTTATCCATGTTATCCCTATAAATTAAATTTAGAAATGTGGGTCTTTTATAAAGTGAATTTTACTTAAAAACCTGTTTTTGTATAAAAACCTATTAAAAAAAAACTTTTTAAAATGTATATAACTTTAAAATATAGCATAAATACTGCACAAATGTAGAGTAAAAACAGAGTAAAATTACATTTGTAAAAAAAAAAAAAAAACTATTATTCTGTTTTAAAATTGCATGTTATATTCTGGGGTCCCTGGAGACCCAAATACAACGAGTGTCGGCCCAAATGAAGATAATCAGAGGGTTAAGGGATACAATTATTGACTACAGGGGAACTTTAAAGGGATAGTTCACTTTGAAATTAAATTTTGGTATGTTTTAGCTTACCTCAAGGGCATCCAAGATGTAGGTGTCTTTTTTTCCGCAGTAGTTTCAATTTTGATATTTTTAGGTCAAACCGTTCTTGTCTGTCAGTCCTATAATGCAGGTCTGTGGTCACTGTCTCAAAGAGCAAGCACAGAGTCCAAATTAAACAATTCCCCATCGTAAGTACACATTGATGGACGAAACGAGCGGTTTGTGTGAGAAGATGAACAGTATTTATATCGTTTTTTAACTCTTGTACGTCCAAGTGAGCAGACGGAAGAACGGATGGTGGAGATGTGGCAACAGTATGAGTGCCTATTTAATGTCTCCTCAAAAGAGAACCACAACCGGAGCGACAAAGAGAAGAGCTGGGGAGAGATCGCTTCAGATTTGAACGTACCGGGTGAGTGTAAAAAGTTGCTAGCGCACTAGCTAATGTAAACATTAGATCTAGGTCAATGATCATCTGCTACATTCAGGTCTAACAAAAGATGAATTGCCTGAATTGCGAGATCTCGCTACCGCTAGCGTCACCTTTGCGGAGACATTATTCTATTGGTGGAAAAATCTTTGGTCATACCCATTTTCTAGAACATCTTTGGTCACATGATTCAATGCACCTGCAGTGTTGTCATACCATCCATCATTTTTAATTGACGTTTTTAGTACCATCTTATCAGTTACCCATACACATCTTCTCTCTGAGCTTGTTAGGTACTCTTTCATCCTCACAGACCACTTGACCCAATTTGACCTGATGTATCCTGATTTAACCTGGGTTCTGACTGAGACACAGAAATACAGACTTTTTACATGAGGCAAAGGAAAATCTCCAACACATCCCCCCTTTGGGACTTATTCAAGTCCCACCTACATGTTTATCCCAGAATGTATCTTCATGCGCAAGCCTCCTTCCGTTATCTATCAATCATGGCCAAAAATAGACCATCCGTCTTTCTTATCAATAGGCTTTTGTCACAAAGGTACACTCTGGAGGAATAGTGAGACCAAACATCTCCGCCCCCCTTTGACTAGAGCGGAGTAAAAGATCTCACCTTCCTTTTCTATTATCATTCTTGAGGGAGAGATGAGCATCTGTTATCCAGTTTTAATAAACTTTTCTTGTACAGACTTGAGGGTAGAGTTGTCCCACGGTGCCAGAGGAACTGCACAGGCGCTTCCGGTGGCCTGGAGTGCTGTCTGGGTTGCTCCATCGTTGCCAGAGGTGCCCTGGTCCTGCTTAGAGCGCTATCTGGTGTTGGAGCAGACAGCGGGTTTTTAAACCACCAGTTGAGTCTGCCCTTGCTGGTCCGGCAATCGGTGACCGTGCTTGTAATTAATTCCTCTCTTCCCCCGTGAAAACATTTTCCAGTTGCCTAAGGCATTTACTTCACATGTATTTCATAAAGAGAACTCACTAAAGTGATTAAAAAGTGATAAAAAGTAATAAAAACATTCTTATCTTTGCCCTTTATCTGGTTGCATTACCTCGTACCACGGGCAATGACCTGCTTTAAACCTTGTATCGTCCCCTCTCATTCAAATATTCATATTTTGTGAACAATTAGTGTGATTATATAAAATATACTCAGTAGGATTATATGTAAAAATATATGTAAGAATATACTCTGGAAGGAGCCCTTGTTTCAAAACAAAACAAAAACAAAAAATAAAAATAACCCCTCTAACTAACTCCCTACTCTACCCATTTTCTAATGATCTACCTAATTTTACCCCAAAAATAAAATACACACTGGGGCTACCTCCCTCTCTATCAAAAACAGTGTCAAATTGTGAAAATCAATAATCAGAAAATAAAAGTAACAAGGCACTCTCTCCTTTACTCCTGTACTGTTCACAGGAAGTCATCCAACTCGTCCAGACCTGGCCCAATAGGGTACACAGGTCAGGTACACTTGAGTTTGTGCACCCGGTGTCAATTCCCGAATGTTTGACCGACACATTAATCATCTGTTTGGCAGCTGCGCTGGCTATCATAGATCTGAGGAAAGGCACAACACAACAGAACAGCAAAAGGAAAACAACAACAGCAAAATAACAACTACTGTGGCTGTTATTATTCCTATTTTAGTAAGTCATTTATGCTATGATCCAGATATATAACTAGTTCCCAATATGCTTATCTCCTATTTTTCGTGACTTCAGTGACCCTTACTATTCAGTTTCTTCAATGCCTCTGTGAATGGTTCATCAGGAGCTGTATTATTTGGAACATAAGTAAAACAGTTAGCTTCAAATATTATACAACACATCCTTTCTCCGCGAATAACCAATTTAATGTCGGTCTGTTTTGCCATATCATGTCGCTTATGAGTTCCCAACTGTTCTCCCAAGGCTCTCAATGTGCCTTCAGTGCGTTAATGAACTTCTGTTGATTGCAATAAATGTAATTCATCCATTCTTCATTTTATCAAGTTATGCATACAAATATACTCAAAGCCTGATTTTCTTCATGCTTAAAGTTATGCTTAAACTCAATTGGCATTCCCCATGGTTGACAAATCAAATATATACACACCTTTTCTGACATTGTTTTGAACACAAATATTGAATTTGGCTATCTATCAATCTTCTATCAAAATCATCTATCATCAACTGTTTTTTTTTTTGCTTGTTATTTTTTTTTTTTCTCTGAACTCACTTCCCCCCTTTGTGCGATGGTCAAAACCACGCACATCTGAAATTAAAATAGTAAAAAGGGTTGCTAGTGTAATTATTTATCCTTTAATACCTCATTTGTCCAATAGTCTGAAGTTGAGGGTTTAGCTTATGCCTTCTTGACTTATGATATAGACTTAATTTTATATTCAATTATCTATCCTAAATTTCAAGGTGCGAATACAACCAATTCTAAATTGGTAACACAACTCTGATGACAAAAGCTACTGAATGCACGCATTGTGGCATTCCCCATGACAGTGTCTAAATATTTTGAATAACACAGTTGGCCGATATCAGCTGCCATTTGATTGTGTTAAACACCGCTGTCATATACCCCAAATTTTTCAATATCTAATAGATAACATTTTCTGGTAGGTCTAGACCTGCTGTCATTTGAAAGAAACATTATCAATTTCTCTTATCTGATTTGTCATTCATCTGTTAATTTAATTTCTCTTCATAATCTTATATTCTGTTGCTTATGAGATGCTCTTTTAAATGATTGGAGATTTCAGCATAAACTCGAATTCATGACTGACAATATTAACATCGTGCAATCCCTGGTAATGACAGCATTTGTGATATCACATGTTTGTAATTGGTGTAATTACTATTTTTATTTCTAAACCTAAAAATTAACTATTGACCAAGATGGAGTGACCAGCACCACAGCTCTATCATCCACATTTTTTGTTGTCGAACATATTATGTCCTCTCTTTTTTTTTCCTGATATAGAGCTCAGTATCACTCAAGCCTATATCAGCTCTTTATTGAAAGCAGAGCCCAAAAACTCTCTGTTCAATGGACAACATCATTAATTATCTAATTATGCATTTACCCCTAGTTGGTTAATGCAGTAGTCCCTGCTAAGTCTGCTAAGTCCAGCGTCAGTTGACACTTCCCCTACCCCCCTTTTTTTTTTTTTTTTTTTAATAAATAATGCTTACAGCTGGACTAATGTCGATTGAAAGAAAGCAAATAGAGAGTGTCAGCTTCACAGAATATAGAGAACTGCTGTTGGACCAGTGAATAATCAAAATACAATTAATATGGCCAATCAATGAAATTTGAAGCGATCTCTGTAGTGATCATTGAAAACGCATCACCTGTGCCCACTCAGTAAAGGATTAAGCCCTTCTGCTTGGACCAGCGGATCAGTTGAACTGGTTGGGCTGCTGTCTGAGTGTTTCCCTCCTCATCCGATGCATTTGATCTGTCAGTCTTTGCTGGCATTCAAGGGTCTGGTGTCATGTTGGGACATAGTGGTTTGACTATGGATGCTGTTGTCTCTCTGCCTCTCCTCAGTCTGGCTTTTTGCCAAGCCACAGAGGAGGCAATTTTGCATGATGGCAGGATGTTTTTCTTGGTTGTCTCTGTATCAACACAGTCTTTGTCCATTCCAACCCCTCAGAAGTTTCAGCTTCCTCTTTCAGGGGGGATGAAGGCCCACCAACCAAACGCCTCTTCTTTTCTATGCAGCCGTGTCCTTATGTTTCTTGCTCTCACTTGTTGCACAGTCCAGTTGCTGTTGTTTATGTTGAGGCAGCCGTCCCAAAAGCTGTCTGGTGTCATCTGGAAATTGAACACTCAGAGATCCGTGTTAATCAGATTCATCCTTTATAAATTCTTCAACCATCTCTTTCAATTGTCCCTTAATTTCAGAAGTCTCATCTGGTTGATAACAGCAGTTTCCCCATGCAATTTTAATAAAGCAAGTTCTTCTTTGCAGAATGCAGAAAATAGCAGCCTTTCTGTCTAAGTTGCCTTATTTTCAGTCACATATATAGTATTTTTATCACTCGTTATATCGATCACTACTCTCTCAAGCATTTTAGGATTAAACCAATGAGCCTCATTACTGTGAAATGTGTATAATACAGTATGGCTGTTAAAAATGTCTGTTTAGCTTGGTCACCCAATCCTGCTCAACACAATGCACAAGTTATTTTAAGTAACACAATCCAAAGATCTCAAAATTTCTGCAATGGCTCAAATTTAAAACTGTCTCAGGGACAACAAGATGCAAACATCATAGGCTACGTCTTTATATAACAGATCAGTCATACCCACATCTAGCATGTCTCTCTATATATACATATTTTATCTCTAAATGTCAGATATTTCTATTAACCTTTTATCAATTATTTGATTTTCCCCTGGGAACTACACAAACCACTTATACTAAGGAGAAAATTCCAGTGTTTTTGATGGCCACCAGTTTGCGCAATCCTCCATATCAATCCCTGTTAGGCCTGCTTATTAATTTAATTCCCCCATAGACTGGTCAACTAACATTTAAGCAATTTGTATATTTTTTTTCAGGGTAATTTCTTATAAGGTATTTTTATTGGTGTTTTCTTGGTATTTGCGAAATTAGTCTTCTTTTAATTCTGACCGGATTAGGAGATTTCACCAATCTTACTTGATCTCTTAGTAAACTGGGTTTGAATACCTTCTTTTTTTTTTTTTTTTTTTTACAAATGTTCCAGTGTCTCTGCACATAGCCACATCTAATGTTCCCTCAGCTGGTCATTTTGTTTTTAGGCTTCATTCCCCATTTTTGGAGGGTTGTCCTATAGTATCTCTGCAAAATTAATATTTTGATCTTGGTATCTCTACAGGTGTTGATGCCATTATAATCTTAATTATTATCAGTGTGTTTCACTCCTTTTTAGTATATCTTAGTAACCCCAGCTTGCATCTATTCTTCAGTGAGATGGTCAGACATTTATTAAGATATCTGATTAGTCTTTCTCAGGTATCTTAAAAATGCAGTTCCTCTATTACAGGTCCACTGGTGGGGATAACAGTTACAAATAAAATCTCTCAAAGTGTGTGTTGGAAATGGTTACTCACTTTCTGGTTTATAAGCTAGTCAGAACTAGGAAAGGTGAACTCTTTCTCTCTGTCTCCCTCCTTTCCTTCCTCACACACACAGCATACACACATGCAGTCTCACTTTCTTCTTGCAGCCCCTCCTCTCTCTGTCAGAGGCAGCCCCTCCTTTCTGCCTCTCTTTCTCATATCACAGTCACCATTTACTTTTGCTATATGAGAGAGAAACAAGTGTTCTTTCATAATTTTAGTTTCTCTTTCTAAATGAATATCGTTCTTTTTCAAACGGTCCTAATCTGTGCATTTGACACGCACACAAACACACTTTTACTCATTATTTTTTCTTGTAACAAAGAAGAGACAAAGCCGAATTATTTTTCAGGATATAGGCTGTTTTTCTCCGGCCGGATCACAGCTCTTGCAGTCAGAAGAATGGCCAAATAGACGACAAAGCCAATTTTTGGAATCCTTGTGTAGTTACACTTTCTGCCCTATATAGATAAGTAAGAGATGAGGTCAATTTCACTTCATGGCCTCCCTACATGGTGATTGAAATGTCTAATTCCTCTTTCACGAGTTCACACTTACAAATAAGTTAGATAAAATAAATGGTATGCATATTTGGCGTGCTGTCTGGGGAGAGGGCTCCGAGCTCGGATATTGGGCCCGAACCCAGAGTACTCCCCCCGTATTGCTGGTTAGGAAGTAACAAGGCGAGTGTGAGGAGACGGGGTGGTGGAAGGATGCTGAAAAACTGTCGAGGAACATTGGTGAGTCAAATGAGTATAGGTCACTCATGCTGATTGGATAGACATGTCGATTACTGACTGTTGACAGCTGGTTGGAATGATGTGATGATTGGATCAATTATTTGAACGTGCTCCTCCCGAACTTTGTTAATAAAACATCATTTAGTGCAGGTGTCCAATTTTAATGGTTCAAATAAATCAAATCAAATTTTTTCTTTATTTTTTGTTTAAGATTTTTCTCCCCGTTTCCTCTATTTGTCCATCGTTGCGACATTCTTAGTTGTTACTGACTGCTCTTTTTTGACAACTTTTTCATGAATATCTACCCACATATGACTGGTATGGTTGGGGTTGCTTCTCAAAACTAGTTTTTCCAGTGTCTAATTTTCTACCAGTGCTGGTCTGATTTCTCCTCTCTGTCCAACTTTAACGATTGTGTCACTTTCCCACTGTACTTGTCTTAGACATGAGCTCACTACCATATGCATGTTCCTCAGAATTGTGGCTCCTCCCAAACCCCGAGGCCAAGTGTACCACACATCTCTTTTCAGGTATGGGACATACAATGGATTCAGTTTTATTTTTGATTTGATCAGCAATGATTCCAAAAGGGTAGTTTTGGGAAGGTCAAATCTGTTCAAGTGTGGTCTTAAGACTTCAAAGGTTATCTGTCTTTTGATCGCTTTAACCCAATCCACTAAGGGCCACTCTTCCTCAAGTTGACTCAGATTTGTGATTTTTGTCAATTTTTGTAAGAATTCATTTTTCTTTTGAATCGTCAATTCTTGTCTCTGTCCTTCATCATCTATGAATTCTTTTTCTAACCAAAAATGATTTTTGATGCCTCTGGTTTGTCTTAATGCCTGTTTAAAGTCATTTTCTTCTTTTCTTTCTCTTGATTCCCTCCTTTCTTCTTCCTCATAATGGTCTCGTGCCCTGGTCAACATGTGTTTTCTTCTTCAAGCTTCAAAGAATATAATCAGTTGTTTTATTGCTGTCACGTTTCTCCCTCCCTACTTCTTTATCTCAATCCAAATATACTTAGTTTGTTAGTATATTCATTCATACACCCGGGATTTCATTCACACACATACATACTGTACATACACACACACAGTTATTTTTCCTTATAACAAATGGAGAGACACAGTTAATTCATTCAATTTCTGTTCAGTATGGGCTGTGTTTCCCTATCTGGATCACAGAATCTGCAATCTGGAACGTGACCAAACAGTCTACAAACCCAGTATCTGGGAGTGTTTTTATGAATTCTATATTTTCTTATATTCTTTATTTTTCTATATTCTTTAATTTGCTTTTCATTGTCCATATAATTTCATCAGTCTCGTCTCTCCATTTTTATAGATCCAACATAATATTCTCATACACTTTCACTGTCTCAGCTTCTCTCAGTCACTTATCTCAGTCTTATCTCAGAAATGACTTCTCTTCTCTTAATTAGGGCAGTTCAAAGCAGCGTGGTCAGTGCCAGCACAAAACAGCTCAAAGCAACACGGTTAATTTATCAGGCAGAGCAGTTAGTAGCAAAGCAAAAGAGTTTAACACAGCGCGATTAGTGTTAAAGCAGAGCAGTTTACAGCAGCGCAATCTGTGATCACAGCACAACCAAAAGAAACTTTATCTCTGGATCCTGGCCTTTTATAAATTTTCCTTAAAGCCAATTTTATGCTCCGGAATTTATTAAGCGCTTTATCTTATCTAACTGACGCACTTCTTGCGTTTTTAAGCACTTCTTGCTTTATTTCGCACTTCCTGCGTTTCGCACTTCCTGCGTTTAGGCACTTCCTGCCTTTTAAGCACTTCTTGCTTTATTTCGCACTTCCTGCGTTTAGGCACTTCCTGCCTTTTAAGCACTTCTTGCTTTATTTCGCACTTCCTGCGTTTAGGCACTTCCTGCCTTTTAAGCACTTCTTGCTTTATTTCGCACTTCCTGCGTTTAGGCACTTCCTGCCTTTTAAGCACTTCTTGCTTTATTTCGCACTTCCTGCGTTTAGGCACTTCCTGCCTTTTAAGCACTTCTTGCTTTATTTCGCACTTCCTGCGTTTAGGCACTTCCTGCCTTAGGCCTACTTACGCATGCGCTCCTTCTTGAGACCTGGAAACTACCCTCCTTTTGATTCCTTATCAATTTTAGGTTCTTTTTGGTGGGGTCTTTTTTTTTTTTTTTTTTTTTAAAGCCGTTACCAACCAGGCGCTAGCTTACCAGGAGCCACACAAAACAAATATAAGCAAAAATTGCTTACCTGATTTTATGGCGCGCCTTTGTTTTGTGAGGCCTCTGCCAGCGAGCTCCCCCGGTCACTCCTCGACCCCTTCGCCACTCCTGGCTTCGCTCGCCAATTATGTTGTAGCAAATTCTAAGTCCTCAAATCGGGTCTCGAAGAAATCTCTCAAGAGTCGAGTTTCCAGGTGTCAGAAGAAGTAACTTTATTGACAAGCAACAAAGTGAGATGCAGCTGTTCATCTGATCTGCAACGGTCAGAACCTCAGGTTTTATACCTTTTCTTATCACTAGGTAGCCAATCAACTATCGAGATCTCGCTACCGCTAGCGTCACCTTTGCGGAGACATTATTCTATTGGTGGAAAAATCTTTGGTCATACCCATTTTCTAGAACATCTTTGGTCACATGATTCAATGCACCTGCAGTGTTGTCATACCATCCATCATTTTTAATTGACGTTTTTAGTACCATCTTATCAGTTACCCATACACATCTTCTCTCTGAGCTTGTTAGGTACTCTTTCATCCTCACAGACCACTTGACCCAATTTGACCTGATGTATCCTGATTTAACCTGGGTTCTGACTGAGACACAGAAATACAGACTTTTTACATGAGGCAAAGGAAAATCTCCAACAATATTTGCATAATTAGATATTACAGTTTTTCTCGATTGCTTAAACACATTTCTTGAAACTATGCCTCGTATTCTCAAAACTATAAACACAAATCCATAACGTCTCACCCAATTGCCCAAACATCCTATTTTCAGGTCAAAATGAAGCTCTACACTCAAAACCATTCACTCTTGCTGAAAAACCAAACTTTGCCCTCAGACAGGACACACAAGCCCTCAAAATCACACACTACAACATTGTCTAACACACTGGTGCAATAAATTCAAAACAACATTTCCAAAACTGGTAAGTTATGTTGCTTGTGGTCCCCCCCCCCCTCACAAACCTTTTCACATGATGAACACAAAAGACACAACCAATGGATACATTGGCACATTTTTATTCATTCATGTAAAAAAAAAAAAAAAAAAAAAAGTGTTGGGTCGTGACAGGAGGGCCTCCACTCAAGGAGACAATATGATGAACACGTCTAAGAATGTTCCACGTATGGTTGAAATACCATCATTTGCCTAGAAAGATAACATTCTGGGAGTCAAGACAAAGGATGAAGGATGGCCAACCTTCACTGTCACACTCTGCAGCCACTCTGTGTGACTGTACGACTGCTGGCCTTTTCTTGCAAGAAAATACACCTCATCAAAGACTATTGGAAATGTTTGTCTCTTATTCAGTGATAGAATTTTGTTTGCCACCACACCTCCCTGAAGGTTCTCGAGGCGACGGTGAAGCGACTCAAATTTGGCCTTACTCGTAGCCCAGCCTCCCTCATAGAGTCATACCATTGACAAAGACATGGGCAACTAGAGTGATTTGAATTTCATCTGAGACTGCTTGTCTTCTTGTCCTTGCCCTTCGTCCTCCTCATTCTTATCCCTCTTCCTTCATGTCTTTCTGGATCCATTGTTCCAAAACTCAGTAAACTGATTTGGGCCCTTTTATATATCTATTGAAGGATCTGATTGATGTGTGTTAAATTTTGACTCCTAGTGTTTCCACCTGGGTAATTGTGTGCTAACTGAGCTGAAGCTGTGCTAACTTGAGTGAACAATATTGAATGCTAGTGCTTTATAAATGACAACATGGTGTAGGCAATGAGAAATGAAGGGATTTGTGTGTAGAGTTTTGCAGCGGCAGTTCAACAAATCTGACTCGTGTCAAAACAGGGAATAGTGTTTATAGTTTAGTGAAATGGGTGTGCTTTTTGATAAATGGCATTATGGTTTTGAAATTTTAGTTCAAAAGCCTGGTTATAGTGTTTAAGCAATCGGGAAAAACTGTAATTATCAGGAAATGTTCTAATCCTTTAAATTCTTGCACTGACATAGAATTGTTTTTCAGCTTGATCAATCTGTCAAAGACTTGATTGACGGGCAGGACATGGATGACCCCACCAGCGATGAGGACATTATAAATACATCCGAGGCACCAGGTAAAATAACAATTGTAGATGTAAAGACTAATAAAATGCTGAAAAAGTGATGACAGATTAGTTGTTTTGTCATTCAGGATGCCAGGTGTCCTATTTTATAAGTTTGCACAAAACAGATCAAGCAGTGACATTTTCATAACTGGTGTATCCAAAATGGTCAATGTTTATGATAATGTCTTTATTCAAATGATTTATTTTAATTAATTATTCTTTACTTATTATTATTCTTTTACATGTTATGGAGATATTTAATCATTTATAAATATTCTACTATATGCTCTGATATATTTCTAAATGCAAGATCTTTGGATTCTCTTCTGTGCTGTAATAACAATGTAATTTCTCTTACTTTAATTATCATCTCATTAACCACAGCACCACATCCCTCTACCCAAAGAAGGGGTGAAGAACTCACCACCTCTTTTCCCAATCCCAAATCGGGATCGAAACGTCACAAAGGGGATGCAGATTCTATTGAGCGACAGAAACTTAATTTGTTACAGCAAGTTACTTCAGTTCTTGCCACTCCAGATCCTTACAGCTCCTTTGGACATCAAGTTGCTGTGGAATTTAAATTAATAAAAAATGTAAGCATACAGAAAAAATATCATATAAACTAGTGCTAACATGTTGCCAAACAACTGTAAACAATCTAGCCCTTGCTAGCGCACTACTGTAAACAATCTAGCCCTTGCTAGCGCACTACTGTAAACATTTTAAAACAGTTAAAAATCGTACCTCTAGTTCTCGCTGAAGAACAGACAATCCATGCTGATCCCGACTTCCCAACCATTTTCTCGTCCACGCTTCGTTTGATTTTCTTTTGTTTTTTATTGCTACAAAGAATAAGTATTAATACAGCAAGTTGCCGCGACACACTATCCATTTTGTTTGCATGCGCTTCCCCGTGAGATCGCGTCACGTGAGGTGCTAAATCTTAAGAATATCTTGTAGTGTGTGATGCACCACTATTCTCAAATATTGTAGTGTGAGCATGTTTAAGATCTGAGGGAAGAATATCTGCAGAGATTCTCCTTAAAGCATCAAAACCTTCGATCCTAGGGAGACTCCTAGAAGGCTGGCGTTGTGGATGAGACTGAGGTCTGTTAGTGTTGGTCAGCAGGACTTTTTCAAGCATGTCAATGACCTTTTCAAGAGCAGAGAAATCTGTACATTTCTGTCGTTGCTCGCACACTGTGGGAACGGGCGCTGGAGCTGCATTAAAATCAATCTTGTTGACTGAAACTCTCTCATTTCGACTACCATGCCCTGTACTGGTGGCTTTGAAAGACAACTGATAGTCGTTAAGCACAGCCTGTACTTCATGTGCTGACCACTTGTCAGTCGGTTTGGACCTGAAGGTTAGGGCTAAATCCTTACTCGGGCAGTGTCTGATAAACATGTGCACCACTTCCACACTGGGCTTGTCAAGTGTTTTACCGTGCTCTCGAAGACATTCTGAAGCAACATCCGCTGCCTTGTTGAGTCTCAGCCAGTAGTCGTACGGATTCTCATCCTCCTCAGGCAAAGTAGTGTAAAAATCAGCAAGCGGGACAGGCGAGTAATGATTACAACTGAAATGTTTGCGCAACAGGCTATAGACAGAGTTTGGACAGACAGTGGTGGCAGAATCACAGTTCCTGATCCAGAGTTTGACTACATCCTTTGCTTTACCACGCAGGTGCACAAGAATCTCTTCCACATGTTCGTCAGAATTCATGTTGCTCTTTTTAACAAATGTCCTCAACAGATCTTCCCATTCCTCAATTTCAATTGTGTCAGAACTATCCCCTCTGAATGAAGGTGGCTCCTTGACTTTTCTGTGCTGAATTACTTGACTTTGCGACAGATTTACCATGCCTGATGGGCTGTTAATAGCCTTAGAATCGCCAGTTGTCTATTTGGCATGTCAATGTCCAAGCTAAAAGGACTAAGATGGGACATAATGTTGTCTGCTAACTGTTGGACAATTTGATGGACAATTGAACTCATTTGTCCTAACATATCAGGCACACCATGGTCAGCATTAGGTGTTGACGTGCTGAAATCTCTAGACTTTTGATTGACGTTTGACTGCATGTCTGCTGCATCACAATCTCCCACAGTACACACCCTACTGGTAATGCCAGGTCTGCTATCACTATTCCCAGTATTGGGGCTGTCCATTGAAAAGGGAAGTGGTACACCTAAAACCCCTCTGCCTCTGCTCTGCCTACTGGACTAGGACTGAAGTGGTCAGGCAAATATCTCCTGCTATTACTCATTATGAACGAAACAAATGTGCTGCAAGTTCACACACACATATAAACATAAACTCAATGTCAATGATCGGAGCGAAATGTCCCATAAACTGAAAAAGGATCAAGTGAAAGTGTCTCTTGAACACGAACGGCTGTGACCCAAGGACGAGCTGTTAAACTGATGACGGTGATTTCCATCAACTTGCTTGAAGACGCGACCCATAACAACACAGCGGCACCACAACTTCACGGCACCAATGTGACGGTGTGTCCTGGGCCGTCTGCACAATGGAGACACAAACGTGGAAATAGGGGTTTCACTTCACAGAGAATAAATCAGTTCCACAGCATATCTCGTTATCTCTGCGGTTTATTTAAAACAGTACTCTTTCTTTTTAATCTTTTTCTTTTGCGTTGTGATCGTATGATGAGTATAATTTTGCAGATTGACAATTATAAAACATTTTCAGTGAATTAATCACAAATCAACTCAATGAAAAACAGAACAATTCAATTCAATTCAATAGAAAGGGAAACACCCCCACCTAGTGGTGAACATGCACAATTCTACATGAATAAAGCAATTAATCCATAAAACACATTATAACAATATATTTTATACACATTACCTGCACAATGGAGATACAAACGTGGAAATAGGGGTTTCACTTCACAGAGAATAAATCAGTTCTACATAAAACACAAGACAATGCACAAATTAATTGCAGTTGTGCCTCGTAATACTTACAATGTCAAAACAACTCAATATAACACACTCGACGCCAAACTCACATCAAAATATGCCTTACGAGTTCATTGCAGGATAAATCTACAATAAAGGGGTTATTTATGTGTTTTGAACACTTTTAACTGGCAGGTGTCCAAAGAAAAAACGTAAGTTTATCTAATCCTTTTTGTTTGTCCTAATCTTTCAATCAGAGATTTAATATTGTTTTAAATTGTCACGATGCTATCAAACATCGCATCATAAACCACTTATGCTTGTGGTTACAGGAGGATTGCCTTCGTCTGTCACTAGCCACTGTTTTTCCTGGATTTAATCATTCTGTTTTACTTTTTATTTCTTTGTGTGTGTGTGTGTGTGTGTGTGTGTGTGTCTGGGGGATCTGCTACACCGTTCTGTGATGACCTGGACCTGATGGAGTCCTGCTAGTGGTAGCTTGTTCATTTAAATGTTTGTTTTTCGTCTGTTTGGCAATCATCATACTCTAATATTCGGCCCATGGGCATTGTGTAATATCTCCTTTGGGGACAGTGTTTATTTTGCAATGTTCACTAGTGTGAAGTGTGAAATGCTGTGTTAGGTGTGTGTATGCACGGCCGATTTGGTTTGAAGTGTCTCTTGCAGTGTTTGAGTGTGTGTATGTGGACCGTATCTATTTATTTGACTTTATTCACTGTAGTCTAGGTATTGTTAGACTTTATATCCTGTAACTCATTCACTATGAGACTTTTATACACTGTGATTTATTTATTGTAGAATTGTTCACTGTTATCTACGGGGAACATTTGTCTGCTCTGATTGCCTATCAGTGTATCATGGTGTTTAGTGTTTAATACAATTATATTTGAGTACATCTGTCCCATTTCTGTTCCTTCATTGGACACAACCTGCCTGAATAGTGTAAAGGGGAGCGCTGTTTGGATTTTCTAGTTTAGATATTCAAATTGCGTGCGTTTGAGCGCCGCCTAGGGGTCACACATAGAACATCACTTTTTATTTAAAGCGACTGAATTGTTTGGGTTCAGCAGTTATTTCCAGAAAGCTATCAAAACCCTATAGAGAGGATGTCCCAGCTCTGGAAGATGATCAAGGGGGACTTCTGGCAGATCTGAGATAGGTAGAGGGATCAGACAAGGGTGTCCCATCTCCCCATTTTGGTTTTTGTTAGCAACGCAAATAATGGCCCTTCACATTAAAAAAGGACATTTTCAAGGAATTACAGCATTAGGGAAAACATTGAAGTTGTGTCAGTTTGCAGATGACACTGCTTTATTTCTGAAAGATAGGAATGAAATCATTAAAGCAGTGAAATGCATAAAATAACTGTCAGATGTATCAGGGCTAGGAATGAATATGAATAAATCTGTTTCCTCTTAAAGAATGTAGTTTAACTCATTTCTATAATATTCCAATTGCAAACCAAGTAACATATCTGGGAGTTGTTATATGTAAAGATGAAAATCTGCGAAAACTAGTGAGAGGTTTAATGCGGTTACAAAGGGATCTGTCAATTCAGGGACGGGTACTTCTGTCAAAAGCTGAAGGAATCTCCAGATCAGTCTATGTGTCTATCATTGGATATTCCCCCTGAAGTTTCCAAACAATTGGATAAAATGCCTTTTGATTTTATATGGAAAAACAAGCCACATTATTTGAGAAAAGAAATGTTATGCAACCCCAAAGATCATGGTGGTTTAGAGGTTTAGAGTTATGACGCTTTGAACAATGTATTTAAAATGAATCGGCTTATTCAGTATTTAAAAAATAAAGACAGTATCTGGAATTCCTTTCCTAACTCTCTATTTAAACAATTGGACGATCTCTCATTTTCACTGAAGTGTAATTATTCAATTGAAAAAATAGCCAAATTTCATAAACAGGCTCTCATGGCATGGACACGGGCCTACAAACATAACTTTTCACCAGGAGATATTATATCTGGAACAACAAAGACATCCTTTACAAAAATAAATCTCTTTTTTGATTACTGGTTTGAAAACAATATTATATTAGTTAGTCAGCTTTTGAATAATGATGGAAATGTATTAACATATAGAGAATTTTTGAGTAAATTTAAAATACCAGTCAGACCTAAAGACTTTGCAGTTGTAATGGATGCAATTCCCAGGAAAGTATTGATCCTTCTTAGAAATGCATCACAGGAGGAAGATCTACATTTGACAGATATCATGGGTGAAATATTTCTTGGTAATACAAATATTTTACAAAATAAAGTCTCAAATAACTACATTAGGAATATACTTAATAATATTGTTTACCCTCCAGCTCGTTTGGTCATCTGTTTTTGGAGATGTAAACTGGCGTAATGATGGCGAACAGTAGATCAATTCTACATTAATAACAAAGTAAAAGAAGTCTCTTTTAAAATAATGCATAGAATATATCCAGTAAAACATGTGCTGGAACGGTTTAAATTAGATATTGATTACTCCTGCAATTTTTGTGAAGGTGAAAAGGAAACTTCTGGTTTCTGTGTGTAAATCGTCCTCCAAAATGTCCAACGGTGTCTTTAATGTTTTTACTTCAGTGTCATGAAAGCTTTGTGGGTGATGGACAGGGTTTACATTAAGACAGGAGTATGCCTTAATCTAGTTAATCGTGCATTTCTTTTCTTTTATTCCACAGCTGATGTGTGCATTTTTTTATTGCTTGCATTCAAATAATTTTCTCTTGCATGTTTTGTTTTTTAATTGCAGTCTTTTTCTTCTGCCATTCATGCTTATCAGCTCCATGCAATCTTAAGCTTCTCTTGGTTCTGCTGCACACAGTCTGAAAAGGTTTATTGGCAGTTTAATAAAATAAAAGAGCCTTTCTAAGAGCCATCGTTTAAGCTGTTGACTTTTCTACCTTGAGAAAGAACGTTAAACGAACAACTTAAAAGGGCCTGACAAATCATGACATAAGACTGACATCACTCACAACAGACCGATGAACAAATATAACGTCTGATGTTTGCATACGTGCATACCAGTATACCATTACGACATTCTTCGTGAATAAACATGACCTCTGATGTTTGTATACATATATACCAACGTACCATCACGTCACATATGCAAATATAAGGCTTGTTCGACTTCATGCAGCTCTGCGCAGACCGATCGCTGGCTGACTTGAAGCATTGCATGCCGGTTAGAAATTTTGTCCGACTTGATACAGCCAGAGAATAGCTGTGAAGGCTGCATCCTCCGAAGGCCGTATTTGAAGGCCGATTTGCCGCATTTGAAGACCGATTGCGTCACCGCGGCGCGATGAAGGCTGTCCCAATAGGCTAGGAAACTTATAATTATTATAAAAATAATAATTAATTATTGCAAACCGAGAGTGAGGACGGGGCCTTGATTTCGCGGCTTTACTTCCCGCTCACGACTGCGCAGGTCTGGTCCCGAGATCGCTACTGCGCAGGTCTGGTCCCGAGATCGCTACTGCGCAGGTCTGGTCCCGAGATCGCTACTGCGCAGGTCTGGTCCCGAGATCGCTACTGCGCAGGTCTAGTCCCGAGATCGCTACTGCGCAGGTCTGGTCCCGAGATCGCTACTGCGCAGGTCTGGTCCCGAGATCGCTACTGCGCAGGTCTGGTCCCGAGATCGCTACTGCGCAGACTCAAGCCCCAAGATGCCAGCGCCATATCGGGACACTGGCGGCTTCACTTCTCACGAAGATGGCGGAGAGAGCAGACGCATTGTGAATAGCTCAGAGTAGCAAAGCCTTGAAAATCAACGGAATGAACTTTTATCTCAACAAAACCCTGAAATATCAGATGTAAAACCGTAGGGAACTTATCATAATAATTCAGAAACGTGTGAGTGACCCTGAGCACCTCCTGGAGTACGATATTGCAGACCATAACATGGCTAGTACAAAAGCTAATGCTAAATTGAAGGCTCTCCAAGAACACGACTATGGTGGTCCAGAAATGGATGGATCTGTCTCTCATTAGTAATTTGCAAGATGGCGCTCGGAAAGCGAGTGTATGTACATGTTCAGCTCATGTTTGAGCTGACTGCAGCATTTTCCCTGTTGGGGATTTGATCCTCCAGAGAAACCAAGCAAAAGTGATCGAAGCGCCTGTTTAGTATTACAACAACGAGAAAGCTTACGATTATCGTCAATATGGAAGATATAAAAAAAAACCTGGCCTCAATCCAACTAGAGGTCGGCAAAATCTCAACGCAACAAACGGAGATCCTGCAGCTCACGAAACAGGTGAATCTACTACAAGCTCAGGTGAGCGGCTATGAAATTAAATTAAAGAAGAAAGACGATCAGATCAAAGAATTGGAAAAGAGACTGGATGATGTAGAGCAATATTACCGTATGGATGATCTGATTATCTCTGGATTGAAAACACGACACCGTGCCTACTCCAGTGTCGCTGCGGGAATCAGTGCTGATGACACAACTGCTGAGACGGAGACCCTGGAATTCCAGGTTATCCAATTCTTCGGTAGTAAGGATATTCCCATTCACAGAAATCAGATCTCGGCCTGTCATACACTCCCTCGGAATAACAAGAATAACAAAAATAGTCCTACTCCACCGGCAATCATAATCCGCTTTGTCAACAGAAAAGACAAGATCGGCTTGTTACAACAGGGGTTCAAGTTAAAAGGCACGGGAGTGTTTGTGAATGAACATCTAACGAGGAAGAACGGGAATATTGCTTATGCAGCGCGGCAACTGAAAAAGGCTAAAAAGATCAAAGCGACCTGGTCTCGGAATGGTAAAGTTTATATCCGAACGATTGGAGCAACACCAGAAGAGGAAAGAGCAGTGATGGTGAAGGAAATGGACGAATTGAACTTGTAGAAATGATGATTAGAGTTGAGTCACAATATGAGCTGTGGATGTGTGGACTTACTACTTTATTTTATTTTTTTGTGTCGCTGATTATGGACGAAGATTACTTAATCCTCCGGGACAGATGGAATATTCAGTTAACTTTGGTTATTAGCCTTTTTGAAGTAGGAGGCCTTCACAACCAGGGGACTAGAGTTCTCAACGGGCCTGAAAATAACAACCCGACCCGACCCGGCCCGTGGCTTTTAAAGCCCGGACCCGATGTAACCCGACACATCAAAATGAATTATCTGCCCGAACCCGGCCCGCGGCCCGACGCCGCGTCAGATTTTTTTTTCACGCCTTTTAACAATACAAACAACTGAAACAATAAACTTTAAATATATAAATAGGCTGTAGTAGCGACGGTGAATTCACCTGAGGCAAGTTTACTTTTCACCAACTCCATCTTCTTCTCCAGGCTAAAGGCGACGGCGTGCACGCAGCGGCGTCAGGTCTGCCCCCGCCCCTCTCCCTGATGCGCTTGCACGCAGCAGCCAGACTTTCTTTACGGTGAACAGCAGCGATGATTAATAAATGTAGTTTTTTTTTTCACTGACTGGAAAAGATTAAGCCCGAGGTCCGACCCGACCCGAGTCATTTGATTATATTTTCGACCCGAACCCGGCCCGAACCCGCGGGTCCCGTCGGGTTTGTCGGGCCGACCCGACCCGTTGAGAACTCTACAGGGGACGCTCAGTTTTTATCACGTGAGTCTGTGTCGATTTTCTTGCCAGCTTAATTTCTATGGCTTCTATTGACTTGCCCATCTCTGACGATAACTCTTTTATTTTCAATCCGTTTGAGCAGAACATGGACAGTTGTGGCATTTATGATAATTTCTTTAATCCTGATGTAAATCAACCTTTATTTTGAACTTATTAAAACTGTCTTGTAACTATTACTCTGAAGGGCAAGTAAACTCACTGCATCAAACCATAAACTTTTCTAAAAATCTTTTCTCTGCTTTTCACTGGAATATTCGTAGTATGTCTAAAAATCATGACGAATTGAGAACTTTTCTGTCTAGCTTAAGTTTTTCCTTCTCAGTCTTGGCCTTTTCTGAGACTTGGCTGACTGATGATGTATTTACTTTATTCCCCCTACCTAATTATGTATCATTTCATTCTTGTAGAAAAAACAAAAGAGGAGGGGGTGTCTCTTTATATGTTTTGAATTCCTTTGATGCTGGTGTTAGAGATGAACTTAGTGCAGAATTTGACACCACTAACACAGAGTCTATATTTATTGAAATCCCATCTTGTCAGCAATTCAATGGAAAGAGCATTCTGATCGGATGCATCTATAGACCACCAGATTCAGACCATAACACATTTATTGATGCACTTCAATCAACACTTGAGTTAATAACCAAAGAAAGCAAATTATGTTTTTTACTCGGTGACTACAATATTAATTTACTCAAATGTGATTTAACACAAACAGTTGATTTCTTAAATGCACTCCATTCTTTTAATTTTTTCCCTCTTATTACTAAACCTTCCAGAATCACCTCCTCATCTGCTACTCTCATTGATAATATTTTGTTTAATTCTTATAACTTTGAGGTCACTTCAGGCCTCCTGATGTGTGATGTCTCTGACCACTTTCCTGTCTTCCAGTTTATCCAATCATGCCATCTAATGTCTAGCTATCCTAAGAATGGGCCAAATAAATATCGTAAATTCTCTAGAAACAGCATTGATCATTTTAAGTCTGCCATTGGCAATACCATATGGGATGAGGTACTTGTGTCACAAGACGTTAACAGTGCATACAGCTTATTCTTAAAGTCTTTTAATAAGGCTTTAGATTTATCATTTCCGTTGATGAGTACAAAATCCAGAAATAAATACTCTAAGGGGAAGCCGTGGATATCTGATGAACTAAAAAAGCTTTCCCGAAAAAAAAAAAAAAAAAACTTTATAGGAGGTCTATTCTTAACCCTTCTTCAATTAATACTGAAACTTATAAGAAATGTAAAAACTACTTCACATCTTTAGTAAGAAAAACAAAGAAAGCATATTATTCAAATCAATTTGCACAAGCTTCTAAAAACATTAAAACAACATGGCACCTCATTAATCACTTACTGAACCGTACTAAATGCCCATTTACCGTCCCTGTAGTAATGAACAGTAAGAAGGGGGTTCTCTCCAACCCTGTTGATATTGCTAATGGCTTTAATGATTTCTTTATATCGGTTGGTTCTGAACTAGCATTTAGCACTAATGGCTCGGATATACACCCCTGTTCTTTAATCAAAGGTCAGTATCCTTCATTCCATAATTTTGACCCACCAACTGTTCAAGAGGTTCGTAATATTATTTTATCACTTAAAAATGCAGCCCATGGTCATGATGGCATTAAAAGTGTTCTTATCAAAGAGACAATTGACTATATCATTAAACCTCTCATTCATATTCTCTCACTGTCTCTTAAAACTGGAATTGTCCCTCAGGATTTGAAGGTTGCTAGGGTTATACCAATTTTCAAGACCGGTGACTCCAAGGAATTTGGTAATTATAGGCCAATATCAATTCTCCCGTGTATATCGAAAATCTTGGAAAGATTATTTAATCACTTGGATGCCAATAATATTTTATACAAACATCAATATGGTTTTCGGAAGCGACACTCTACTGAGCATGCCCTCATTCAACTTGTGAACTACATTTCTTTAGCTCTTGACAATAAAACATTTGCTCTTGGAGTCTTCCTGGACCTGAGTAAGGCATTCGATACGGTCAGTCACAATATTCTGATTGCCAAACTTAGCAGATACGGAGTGGAGGATGTTGCCTTAAGATGGTTTAGAAGCTACTTAGCTGATAGAGAGCAATATGTATACCTGGAAGGCTATACCTCCATGAAGTCAAAAATTATGATTGGTGTCCCTCAAGGATCAATTTTGGGGCCTCTTTTATTTTTAATTTATATTAATGACATGGCCACGACTTGTACCAAACTCCTACCAGTACTATTTGCAGATGATACAAATCTTGTAGCTTCTCACCAAGACTTTAATATTTTAATCAAAACGGTCAATGAGGAACTATCTTCCATTGTGGAATGGTTTCAATGGAACAAACTTACCCTCAATATAAAAAAATGCAATTTTATGATTTTTTGTAATACTAACAAACATTACCCTATAGAATTATCTAAAATTTTTATTAACAACATTCAAATCGAATTGGTTCAGCATACCAAATTTTTGGGAGTCATTATAGATAGTGGTCTTAAATGGTCTAACCGTATCAATTTCGTATCTAAGAGGTCAGCTAAAATGCTGGGTATATTGAGGAGGGTTTGTCCTTTAGTTCACTCCTCAGCTTTTTTAACCTTATATTATAGTTTTTTGTTCCCATTCATTAATTATTGCAATATTGTTTGGCCAGCTACCTATTCTACTTACCTGAAGAAATTAACAGTCATACAGAAGAAATATCTTAGATTTATATCTCATTCAAATAGATATGCACCCTCGGCACCCCTTTATAACAAATTCAAAGTTCTCCCTATTGATAAGGTAAATATTTATCAAATATGTTTATTTATGCATAATTTTATATATAGGAAACAAGATCTTCCAGACTCCTTTCAGAATTTATCCCCATTTCACATGTACACTCATTTCAAACTAGACACAGCAATAATAACCTACTCTTGCCTTACACACGAACTGCAAGACATTCTTTTAGAGGTCCTAAGCTCTGGAGTGATTTAAGTCCATCTTTGCGATCAATGTCCTCTTATTCTGCTTTTAAAAAGCATTTGAAGAGACTACTATTGCCAGCCTGACGCCTTTAAGTATTTCTTTCTAGGTATTGCATTGCTCTTTCTGCATCTTTTTTGTTTTTTGTTATTGAATTGTTGTTCTGTATTGTTTTTTTTTTCTGCTTATGCTCTTGCTTTGTTTCGATTGTTGTTTGTTTTTTTATTTTGTTTTTTTTGTTTGAGTGTATAGTCTGCATGTCTCATGAGTGAATATGAGCAGGAGTGGAACTCTGTACAAGCCTAGAGTGGCTTCGTTCCCTCCTTGCATAGTTTTGTACTTGTACTAAACATGTGCTAAACAAATAAACATAAACAAACACCAGAGGAACCAAAAACACCTTAGCATCTCCTTCCAAACCACCAGCACCACAGAAGAAGTCAAAACCAGACGACGCCGTGACTGCTGGAGCCCATGCTGAAGACGCCTCTAACACTGTGATCCTGCTATCGGCACTCTTCAAAACATGATGCAGGACTTCAAAGCGGAGCTAAAGCAGAACACGCTGACCATAGCCAACATCGCTAAAGCGGTAGAGTTTAACTCTGCCGAAATCAAAGAATGTAAAACACAGTGCCAAAAACTGCACGTCGAGGTGAAACAACTCAAAGAGGAGAACACAGATCTGGGGAAAGAGCTGCAGAGTTGGAGCGTTATAAAAGAAGAGCCTGCGAGTAAATGGCTTACAGGAGGGAAAAGATGAAAACACACGACAAATCATCTCTGATATCATCGGAAAGATTGTGCCACACTGGAGGGAGAAGATGGATTTCATCCTGGATTCGGTGCACGGACTGGGGCCGAGTAACACCAGCCGCCCTCGTCAGATCATCATGCAGTTCACAGGACGCCACTTCAGGGACGAACTCTGGCGGATCACCAGACTTCCCCCCGTCTGCAAGCATCTCAACATCCGCTTCGCAGAAGACCTCACCAAGGAAGACAGAGAGGCACGGAGGGCTGTGTGGCCGAAAGTTGAACAGGCAAGGAAGGCAGGACTAAAGACAGTGTTCCCCCCATGCTTTCATTAATGGACAAAGAGTCTCACCATAGACACAACTATCCAGGGTTTTTGAATCCCGAAAACAAGTGAGTTTGAATGAAAATTCTCCGGGTTTTGCTACTATTACAAATTCCTGATAGGAAACTTCTACTGTTGTTTTAAGTAAGTTCAGTAATCCATTGTTGTTGATTGTTTATTAATTTGTTTTTGTTCTATGTTCAGTTTAAAGAGTAACATTTCTCTAATTTCTGCAAGGGGTTTAAGAAACATGACAAAGAGAAAAAGTATTTTCTTATTTTGTAAAGGGAAGAAGTCAAATATAATTTTTTTGCAGGAAACGCATTCTAAGGTTGATGATGTTATATTTTGGTCTAAACAATGAGGAGATGAAGCTTACTTTAGCCACGGCACTTCAAGGTCAGCAGGAGTCGCCATCCTCCTAAGTAACTTCAGAGGTCATATTGTGTCCCATATGGCAGATGAATTTGGTCACTGGCTGATTCTTATCATAAACATAGATGGTCTGAAATTCATCTTAGTCAACATTTATGGATATAACATCAGTAGAGAAAACCGAAACCTACTTAAACAAATTGGTTTACATTTAGACAATCTCAAATGAACACACTCAACTGATAACATCATCATTGGAGGCGATCTAAACCTAGTTCATGATGAATTTTTATTATAAATATCCTTTCAGATACTCTGCCAGTCATCCAAACACCATATTCACGAACCTTTGCGAAAAACAAAATTTGGTTGATACTTGGAGACACTTAAATCCAGAAATATCTAAATACTCCTGGTTTAGCTCAAGCCACAATTATAAATCCAGAATTGATCACTGGTTAATTGCAAATCATTTGCTATTTTATAATATTAGCTCTGATGTTTCTGCGGCACCACTAACAGATCATAGTGTTATTTTACTACAGATCAAACCCAATGACAACAATGTCCACTCACACACATATTGGAAGTTCAATTCCAGTCTGCTCAAAAATAATGACTACTGCCAAAAAATCTAATTATTAATTAAAGAAAATGCCAATTCTGAGGAGCTCACAACTGCTACCAAAAAGTGGGAATTCCTAAAATATAAAATACGCCAATTTACCATCTCATTCAGTAAAATAATTAAAAAAGATAGTTAAAAAAAAAAGAAGTAGACATTATTAATCAGTTCAATATGTACTGCAATAGGCCAAACCCAACTGAAGACGATAGACAGAAGATATTAAACCTCCAACCAAAACTAGATGAAGTTCACAGTCGTAAGGCCCAAGGGGGCTTTATTAGATCCAGAGCTAGTGGATAGAGGAGGGGAAACAATTCAGCGTATTTCTGTGGTCTTGAAAAAAGAAGACAGGAAAAAAATAGCATCAGATCCCTGATGGTTGATAATAATGAAGTCACAGATGAAAAACTGATCTCTTCAGAAATCTGGGAATTCTATAGCCAGCTCTATAGCTCTACATTTTCTAGCGTGGACTGTCAACATTTTTTTCAGGATATAGCAAAACATATTCCAAAAATAGAGGATGGCCTCAAACAAACATGTGATAATCAAATAACAATTCCAGAACTTGACGCAGTAATTGGTCGCCTCTCTCTTAACAAAGCCCCCGGATCCGACGGTCTCACAGGTGACTTTTACAGACATTTGGGCAGATTTAAGAGACCTGCTGCTACAAGTCTTTACCCAAATATTTGAAACATGAGTGCTTGCACCAACAATGAGACATGGAGTTATCGTCTCAATTCCAAAACCTGGGAAAGATCCCAGAATTATAGATAACAGAAGACCCATTACACTCAGACATTCAGACTACAAACTCCTAACTTACATCTTTGCTTCTCGTCTTCAAACAGGGATTTCAGATCTTATTGCAGATACACAGTCAGGGCTCTTAAAAGGAAGGTCAATACATAATAATATAAGATTGGTAATGGACATCATTGAGTGTAGAAGCCAAATAGAGGATGATGGTTTCCTTCTCTTTCTAGACTTCTATAAAGCATTCGACTCCGCGGAGCATCCATTTATTCTTTCGCCGCTCGAACACTTTGGCTTTTGGAAACAAATTTAGAGAATGGGTTGGTGGATTATATCGAGATATTAATATCTGTGTCCTGTTACCTAGTGGTACCACCCCAAGCTTCAAGATTAATGTGGGTATTCCTCAAGGTTGCCCCATCTCACCATACCTGTTCATCTTAGCCACAGAAATGCTAGCAATCTATATTAAAAACTGTAATGATATTAAAAACCTTAATGTACTTGGCACAGACATAATAATCAGCCAACTAGCGGACGACACAACAATATTCTTAAAAGATAGATACCAAATTTCAACAACTATTGCCAAAATTGAAAAATTCTCAAAAGCCTCAGGTCTAACATTAAACTTACAACACTTCACTGAAAAACATCTGTAATATCCCTATTAAATCAGAAATCAAATTTACCTCTCCAAGGACCAAAAACAAAGCCAGCTTCTGAATGTAGAAAATACAATTAAAGAATGCAAATCAAGACTAAATATATGGCTACAGAGGGACCTATCAATACTAGGCCGAGTTTACCTAACTAAGATGGAATATTTATCCAGATGTTCTTGCCCAGCCTATTCCAGTGCCACTCCAAACAACACTGATTACATCTATCAACCAAATCAACCTGAACTTCATTTGGAGAAACAGACCACATTATATGAAGAAAAGCAATATGGTTAAAGACACAAAGGATGGAGGACTAAAAGTTATTGATTTTGACTGCCTTAATGGAACCTTGAAAATAAACTGGTTAAAATCTTGGATCAAACACAGCAACTCCTTTTGGTATTGTATTCCAAGACCTTATTCAAGAGAATTGGAGGATTAGAATTTCTTCTTAGAGCGGACTTTAGTGTTAACAAATTACCTATATCATTGTCAGAGTTTCACTGATAAATACTCTTGTACTGGAAAATGTTATACGTACATAACTTCTCACGCCACACATCTGTACTCTGGAACAACAGATATATTTTGCACAGCAACACATCTCTGTTCTTTGAGGATTGGTGTGGGAGAAATATATGGTCCATAGCCGACTTAATGGATACCGACGGACAGTTGTTAAATTATGGACAATTTTCCATCAAACATAATTTCAAACCCTTAAAATCAGACTTTACTAAATTACATAAAGCACTAGCCCAATAATTTGTCCTTCTAACAAGAAACATTTTGGCATATTATCCGATACAACCACAATTGGCCCCACTATCAATTCAAGGGATCTTTGTTCTGGATAAAAAAATGCACTAACCACTTTATTAGAAATTGTTTTACTGATTATATTTACCCTAAAAGGCAAAATAAAAATATCATCCTACAAAAATGTGATAAATATTCAATCACTAAATTAAGAACAATGTATCTAACACTCCCTATACCTCCTAAAGTGAAAGAAACGCACTTCAAAGTAATGAACAACATTTACCCCTCTAAAGAATTACTGAGACGTCGCTTTGGTATAGATGATAATACATGTGCATTCTGTGAAAATGATGTCGAAACTACGGACCATGTGTTTTTCTCATGTAACGTGATACAGATATTTTGGTGTGATATACATAAACGGGTTAAGCAACAGATGTCTTCATTCCCAAACTCTGTCTCCAGTGCCGACATAACATTTGGATTGTGAAATCATCTCCCAAATTTGTTGTTTTTTAAATGAATTTAAACTGTATATGAAATCCTTAAAAACTCTGAAAGGTCCTAAAGCACAAATATATATAATACCCTAAAACACGTCCCAGCTGAGGTTAATAGCTGAACAATGGCTGAATTCTCCCCTCATGTTATGTTATAATTTCTTACTTTTTTTTTTCTATTTAAATTTGTTTATATGAATGTTTCTTTTCCTTTTATAAATCATCCTTATTTTTGTTACTAAGACTACATATATATTTCCTGTTTGTATTAAGAGCTGCTCCCTCTGGCTATATCTTCTCTGTGTCCTATTCTGAAGAAACGGATTTTATGCAGCCATGTTTGCTTGTAAATCTTGATATTTTCAATAAATCAAATTAAAAAGGACGAAAGGTGACCAGGCCCGGACATGTATAGGCTATTTTGTTTTAGTTTATGCAGCAGTCGTCCGTGAGGGGCTGCCAAATTTCGTATTGTTGTTTGTTTATTTTTGGATTAAAGTTTATTCTGAAAAAAAAAAAAAAAGCTCCACTTCTCACCAATGGAGGAGAGCGAAGGGGCGTCATCCATATTTTTTTTACAGTCTATGTTTTTATTTTTTTATTGAACAATTATTCATGTACAAACAATATGGCAATATTAATAAATCTTTACATAAAAAAAACATACAAGACAGGTGCATGAAAGAACCACAAATACACACAACAAAAAATAATAAATAAATAAATAGAATTAAGGGGTTAAGGTTTTTCTTTTAAATCATATTCTTCTATGGTGGAAAAAAGACTAATTGCGTTTTTCTTTTTTATCACTTTGAGGGCTTTTGTATAAGAAACAAATTCACCATGAAATGCATAGAACATTGGTTTCATCTTTAGATATTTAGATTTGTGAACTAAATTTTCCAAGCATGAGGATATTTTTTACAGTCTATAGTTGACACGGTCAAAATCACGCGTTTCGTTTAAAGACTTTTGACCCCGATCGCCTGCCATACTCTCTCTCTCTCTCTCTCTCTCTCTCTCTCTCTCTCTCTCTCTCTCTCTCTCTCTCTCGTCACACATAGAAAGTGAAAGTAAGTTTTCCTGTCGCCATTTTAAGCAGGAGAAATGCGAAATACGACACGGAAAAAACAGAACATCAAAGTGTTTATCAGCCATTATAAAGGGATTTAAGTGTAGTTTTATGATGTTAAAGCTGGAGGATTTGAGATCCTGTATCTTGTAAAAGTTGATCAAGGTGAGTGTTCATGTGTGACTTTCTCATATTAATATGAATCTCTGGAGGATATTTTACGTGATTGTTTGATATGAAACCTTAAATAAAAGTTTATAATTTTCCACTTCAATGTTTCCTTTGTGTTTCGTGATGTTTGTGATTCTCCAGAAGTTTAGCTTATGTGTAAACATACATAGGCCAATTCACACAAACGTCAACAAACACGTTTTTTTCTTTTCTTTTTTGTATCGGATCAGTGTGTGTCGATGTGTGTCGGGGTTTGTTTTCTTTTTCACCCGAACATCAACGGTCGACTTGTGTGTGTGAAAAGGCCCTGTGAGCTTGAGTTAACGCAGTCACATGATCCTTTTCTCCCACACTCCAGATATGTTCAGCTAAATTATGAAGGTTGTTTAATTTAATCATTTAATTTAGTGTGTGAATGTTTCTTCATTCAGAGTCAGTGGAGGAGATCAAACTCATCAGATTCTCCTGCAGCTTCATCATGGCTGATTCACAAGGATCCAGAGATGGAGATTGTTCTCCAGGATGCAGGTACTTTCAACAAACACTACATTACCATTACCCCCACACCTCCACCCCTCCACACACACAAACACAAACAGATCAAAGACAGTTACAGAAAAACATGATTTTTTTGCCTATTTTTTGTTTTTTAAAACTAAAATGAAATACTTTTTGATGCAGGATAAATGTATTCACAGTAATCTAAAGGATTAAACTGAATCTGTTCTCTGTTCCAGTTCAGTCCAGCAGAAGAGCTCAAACCCAGAGTCCAGCTGTGTGTCTATGAAGAGTAACTGCTCTATGGATGAGCCACTAAAGTTTAAGAGTGGAGACAAACGGCCTGATCTCAGGTATATCATTTCTATAAAAGATGTGCTTATAGTGCGACACTTTTGAATTAGAATCATCATTTTTCTCAGTCAGTCAATCTAATACTAGCAATGACATCGAGTAAATGTGAGATCTTTTCCACCTTTATATAATGGAGTAGGTGTAAAACTGAGTGGATTCTTTTAACTGCTGGTTCAGGGCCCGTATTTATCAAGCTTCTCAAAGTGACATTTTAGTCTTAAAGGGTTAGTTCACCTAAAAATAAAAAACATGTCGTTCCAAACCCGTAAGACTTTTGTTCATCTTCGGAACACAAATGAAGATATTTTTGATGAAACCTGAGAGTTTTCTGTCCCTCCACTGACTGCAACGTCATTGCAACTTTCAAGGCCCAGAAAGGTAGTAAAAACATTGTTAAAATAGTCCATGTGACTCCAGTGGTTGGTTTGATTCGTGGTTCATCATTGGTTGTTCGTTTAACGTTCTTTCTCAAGGTAGAAAAGTCAACAGCTTAAACGATGGCTCTTAGAAAGGCTCTTTTATTTTATCAAACTGCCATAAACCCTTTTCAGACTGTGTGCAGCTGAACCAAGAAAAGCTTAAGATTGCATGGAGCTGATAAGCATGAATGGCAGAAAAAAAATGGAAAAAAAAAACGAGAAAATTATTTTAATGCAAGCAATAAAAAAACTGCACACATCAGCTGTGGAATAAAAGAAAAGAAATGCACGATTAACTAGATTAAGGCATACTCCTGTCTTAATGTAAACCCTGTCCATCACCCACAAAGCTTTCACAAAGTTATTCATGCCACTGTAACGTATGGCTTCCTAAAGACAAGTTTATGGGTAAATAAATGATTAATAATAAAAAATTTATCCGGTCTCAACATTAAGCCTTTTCATTTGATTGTCCTCAGTTCGGTCATTCACTTGTCCGAGTAAAAACATTTGTTTGTCCAGGAAAAAAAAAAAATATTCTGATAAATTATAAATAATTATATGTAATTTATTCTGAATCAATATTCTCATCACTGTTCAGTCAGCTTTGACATATATAAATCGGCATATTTATGATATTTTAACCTTTATAAAGGGTATTTTTCCCTCATCCCTAATCGATTCCCTAATCGCTTATTTCCATAATCGCTTCCCTAATGCATCATCTTTCATTTAAAATTCTTAAATTTCATAGAATAATAAGATGCTAAAGGGATGTTACCAATCAAATTAAACTGCATTAAATAATGTAATGAGATTATTTTAAATATTTTTTGAATATACAATTAAGAAATTTTGGAAAGAATGATACTTTAAAACACGAAACTAAACCGCCAGTAGGAGGCGGCAGGAGACCGAGTCATTGAGTCATTTATTCAAACGATTCATTCAAACGTAGGGCCCTATAAAATCCGTTTTATTTTTTCCCAAATTCCGTTTTTTCCATTTTAATTTTGTGGGAATTCTTTTTTTTTTTTTTTTTTTTACCCTTTACTGTTATTTTAGTCGTAAAAAGTGTTTTTAATGTTAATGATTAAAATGTACACAAATAAAAAGGAATGACCTTAAATGTATTGAGGTACATGGTGGCTTTAATAGCGTTATCATTGTACTTCTTGTTCTTCACATGGC
Organism: Rutilus rutilus; assembly: GCF_951802725.1. NCBI lineage: Eukaryota > Metazoa > Chordata > Actinopteri > Cypriniformes > Leuciscidae > Rutilus > Rutilus rutilus. Next base: position 3,592,788 of record NC_140218.1, on the reverse strand, counting down.
TTTTGGATAACAGGTGGTCAGTGCATGTATTTTTGCGCTTCCAGTCAACGGAATGTTGACAACTTACAAAACTTACACAACAAGAGTTCGCTTGACATAAAAGCCACGTGGGAACTGCTCGGCTCGGTACTGAGGGCTTAGTTAGGCCGGCGACACACTGGCTGCGTGGTGTTTCTGTTGCGTGTCAGCTGCGTGGCGTTTGCGTGGCTTTTTCCATGTCTTTACACACCAGAAACGTGTCTGACGCTGCACTGTTGCTGATAGGTGACATATGATAAGCCTCATTGGTGATATATTTGACATATGGGGAGAGAGTTGTGGAAGGCCTATACTTCATGTTAAACATAAATATATAGCAGCAAAGACAACGTCGGCAGTGTTGACAGCAAAATAGGCTATAGAATATTTCGTTTAGTATTGACAGGTGCAGTATTTGAAAATCATATCAAATTATATTTGCATTTGTCAAAACTTAGAGACTTTCAAACATCAAAATGACATTTATTAATATGTATTCGTGTCAAAATGACTAAACACCACACAAAAACAGAATTTTATTGCAAATATGTAAACTTCCGCGCAATAACACTTTAACACTAGATTCCGCGTTAATTTGGCAATTCCGCGATCGTGGAAATTCTAGGGCCCTACAAACGGCTGATTCATTCAGGAATTCATCATGTCAGAACAGAACGCTAATGAAATGTTTACCTGGCAAAGCTTTAAAGCACGAGCAAATAATGACCTTTTGTGATTGCGAATAAGTGCAGAGTAGGGATGCGCGGTATACCGGTACTGCAAAAATACCGGTATATATTATATTTCAAACGGTACAATATCATAATTTTGCTCAATTCGGTATTTGATGCGCTGCTGTTTCGAAGTTCACCCAGAGTGCGAATTACCCCACCATAATTGGGGGGTACTGCTCCTTCACTTCTTCTATGACCATCATGGTCCACTACCATATAAATCCCCACCGTGATCGCCAAGTGCAACATGTGTTGTGCAACACACATACAAGGTCTAAACATGCCACAAACTGATAATCAGTAGGCTACAGAATATCTCATTGTTATTATATATCCAAAAGAGAACTGTTTTGATCAACTTCTAACCAAAAGTTAGAAGTTAAGTGCACTGAAATACCATTCTAATTACTGGTAAAAGTAATACCTTTACAAGAAGCCTATTGCCTATTCCAGGGTTTTTCCTGGCTCAAAATGAGGCAGAGGTGGTAAAATCATAATAATGTATTTTAATAATAAGATAATTAAATGTGTATTTTTTTTTTGTAGATCATCATATAGCCTAATGTGTTTCCCAAATTTTTTGGTTGGTGGAGCTTGGTATCTGTAGGGGGGTCCGGGGGCATGCCCCCCCGGAAGAAAATGTTGTACATTTTAAAGATAAATTCATTAATCTGGTGCACTTTAAGTCACCCGAATCCACTATTAAAAATAAATAATCCACCCGCAAACCGCCTATATTCTTTGATTTAGATATCTGCATCTGATCATCACATTACAATTATTCAAATTCCATAATATGGTAACATATCACACTGTGTAGGCTGCTTTAAAATGAACATTTATTTAAAATAAAAGTTCTTCTTTTGGAAAAATTACATTTCCTTAATAGCTTAAACAGAGGCTTTACTCCCTTCAAACTTAAATTGTCAATGTTTCATTACATCACTGTTTGAAAACACTCAGAATAATGTTTTGTACCTTTATAAAGGGCATTTTCCCCTAATTTTTATTAAATGTATGCTCCATCTTTCATTTCAAATTCTTAAATTTGATAAATATATTCAATTAAAATATTGGCTGTTACCAATAAAATTAAATAATTTACATTGAAAAATTATAACTGTATTAAATTAGATTATTTTAAATATTTTTGAATATACAAATAAGGAATGTTGAAAAGAATGATACTTTATGAAACTAGCGTTTTGTCATTAAACGTTGACACTTGCTTGAGAAGTTGAAGTCGTTCTCGATCTCCGTTGCTTCTAGCCACGGTGGTTAAAAATGGTACGGTCCACAATAGGGGTGTCTGAAATCGCTTTAAATTAAAATGTTCCTACAGTGAAAATAGGAGTTGACTTGTATTGTAACTGTAATTATATTTTTTCACAATATCAGAAAAATTATCTGACCCCCCCAAAACCAGAGCCGGACAGTAACTGAGTACATTTACTTGAGTACAGTACTTAAGTACAATTTTGAGGGATCTGTACTTTACTCGAGTATCATTTTTGGGGAGTACTCATGACTTTACTCAAGTACATTTGAGAGGCAAATATTGTACTCTTTACTCCACTACATTTCTATCCATAACTGTGAGTACCCGTTACTTCTTCTTCTAAAAAAAAAAAAAAAAAAAAAAAAAGGGAAAAAGAAACATCTCGGAAACCCTCTCAAATGTGATTGGATTGTGCAGGCGCCACTGATTGGGACAGCCTATCAGCAATCACCTTCAGCTTTCCGCCAAAGTCAACTCCATGGTCAGATTTAGATAAGAGAAGAAACCATGGACGAAACAATGGATGAAGACGCAGCAGGTCCATCCTGGGAGCGATATTTTTTTTCCCAGGATGGTAGGGGAAGACTCATGAATATTCATTAGGGAAGTCATCCCTGATTGGTCTAAACCCCAGTGACAGGTAGGTTTAGGGGCGGGGTTATGGAGGTCATAAGACCCCCAGTGACGGGTAGGTTTAGGGGTGGGGTTAGGGGTAGGTAGGAGTCTTCCCCTACCATCCTGGGAAAAAAAATATATTGCATCCCGGGAATGTGCCAAGCCGTGGCCCCACCTCGCCAGACTAGTTAATGATAGTTTTAGCAGAGCCGGACAGTAACTGAGTACATTTACTTGAGTACAGTACTTAAGTACAATTTTGAGGGATCTGTACTTTACTCGAGTATCATTTTTGGGGAGTACTCATGACTTTACTCAAGTACATTTGAGAGGCAAATATTGTACTCTTTACTCCACTACATTTCTATCCATAACTGTGAGTACCCGTTACTTCTTCTTCTAAAAAAAAAAAAAAAAAAAAAAAAAGGAAAAAAGAAACATCTCGGAAACCCTCTCAAATGTGATTGGATTGTGCAGGCGCCACTGATTGGGACAGCCTATCAGCAATCACCTTCAGCTTTCCGCCAAAGTCAACTCCATGGTCAGATTTAGATAAGAGAAGAAACCATGGACGAAACAATGGATGAAGACGCAGCAGGTCCATCCTGGGAGCGATATTTTTTTTCCCAGGATGGTAGGGGAAGACTCATGAATATTCATTAGGGAAGTCATCCCTGATTGGTCTAAACCCCAGTGACAGGTAGGTTTAGGGGCGGGGTTATGGAGGTCATAAGACCCCCAGTGACGGGTAGGTTTAGGGGTGGGGTTAGGGGTAGGTAGGAGTCTTCCCCTACCATCCTGGGAAAAAAAATATATTGCATCCCGGGAATGTGCCAAGCCGTGGCCCCACCTCGCCAGACTAGTTAATGATAGTTTTAGCTTCAAGTGTTTGCTGTTTTTACCAATGTAAGCACTGTGGCAGTAGTAATGCAATATTTAGAAAATGTACTCTTCTACTCTTGATACTCAAGTACTTTTAAAAACAAGTACTTTAGTACTTTTACTTAAGTAGACATCTGACTGTAGTACTTTTACTTGTACTTGAGTAAAATTTAGCAAGGGGTATCTGTACTTTTACTCAAGTAATGTAGCTGTGTACTCTGTCCGCCTCTGCCCAAAACTGATATTTCTGTCCCTTTGGGGGGTACTGGGTCTTCATTGGGGGGTATAGTAATAATACTGTAATTCGAACTATGCGCTAGGCGGCAGTGCGCTATCCAAACTGACGCGGGTCACGCAAAACCGGCAAACGGTGACAACAGAGGAACACGATGGATCAAACAGATGAAGCTCATTCTACACGCCCGAAATGAATAAATAAAGAGAGCAGTAGGAGTGAAATATGGCATTACTTTGCCTACAAAAGTAATGAGAAAGGTGAAGCAACAGACCTCAATGCACCACTCCACAAACGCTGCTTTAAATTAGCCACGGGAGGCAACACATCAAATCTGGCTAAGCACTGTCACTTGCTCATCCTGACTTGTTCAAAGAGTTCAGAGATCGACAGGTGAGTCCGTCATTCAACTGATTTCATTTAGACTTTTATTCACAACACTGATCAGCGCACATAAGTTACATCAGAGCTTATCAATTAAATATGACACGGTAAACACGAAAGCTCAAATGTGCTTGCATGACACGCTAGAACCAATGAAGTTTAGGTCTCATATTTTTTGCACTTTGAATGAATAAAGAGATTAGTGATATTAATTGTAGTATTAGTGATAGTAAAATGAATGGCATCACTGAGAGAGAAAGAGTAATAGTAATATATGGATATTACTAATATGAATGTTAGAATAACACTTTACATTTCAGATACGTTTGTCAACATTCATTAGGTAACCTGACCTAACAGTATTTTAGCATTTATTAATCTAGATCAATCAGTAATTATTATTTAAATATACTAATACATGTTTAGCATGTTAACATTATGCAATGCATTAAAGGTATAGCGGAGGATCTTTCCGAATTTTAGATAAGAACCGCCCTCTCCACTTTTTGAAAAAATGCACATGCGCAACACTCTACCTGCTCCCGAGAGGGAACGCCTATTAAACGTGTGCGAGGTTCTCCTCGTGCACGCTCTGTTTAAAAGTTGCTGTCGGCATCGCTCATACAAGATTACTTTCCAAAAGAAGATTTGCACTTTTTCTCCAAATAGCATGCCAAACTTTACCTGTCGAGTAGAAACTTCGCGACTGAGGCATCAGTGGGAAGCCCAACCTGTGTTTTCAGAGCACGCCATCGTGTGAAACAATCTCCCAAAAACACTCTGATCTTGTTTCTCTCTTCTGAGGCCTTTCTCTTCTTCTCATACAGTTCGTACAAACTTTTTCTCTTGCGACCCTCAGACATTTTCAAAGGACCCGGTGAAACGGCGAGCTTCAATGAATGGCTTAGCTCTAGCTCACCACACATAAACACCTGAAAGTGCGCATGCGCAGAAAGCGAAAACTAAGGGACGAGCACGTACGACGGCCTTACGTAAACATATCACCAGAATGATTGACACTTAGGTGGACCAATAGTTTACACTACCCACCCGGAAAAAGAAAATCCTCCGCTATACCTTTAAACTAATATGAACCCAAACACAAACCAAACAGTAATCAAACCAAGATGAATAAATGCTATAAATGTTGATAATTCTCTGTTGATGCATGACAGCTAATGGTTTACATGTAATTTCATTATTCTATTATTATTCTATATTAATCAATTATTATAGATATTTTAATTGTATCATTTCAGTTTTTTTCTCCCAAAATCAAAATTTAACCTACTGTATGTTCCCTGACTGTCTTTTATTTATTTTTTCTTAACATTTTGATACTTTTTGTTTGCACATTCGATACAGCAGAGTTTCAAGCAGTGTTTTTTAATAAAATTGTTTCAACTCACTTCAATTTTGAGGCTAGTTATTTGTCAGCTGTGGTATTGATTTAGTATCGATACCGAGGTATTAGGTTCTGGTATCGTACCGAAACCCAAATTGTGGGATCGAGCCATCCCTAGTGCAGAGTCCTGTGAGTGTAACTCTAGCGCTGCGTTAACATGTGATGTGAGTTTTACAGTATTGGGACTGAGCGCCAGAACTGCAGCTGATAGAATGTGATACTGCCATATTTCTTCAAAAGCTGATCGTGGAGACATTAAATCATCCACGATCAAAAATCGTGATATCGCATAAGCTCAAGTATAAAACGACTGTTATCATGTCTGAAAACAAACACAAGTAACGGAGTTTACAAAACTGTATCGCACGCATTTATTCATCGCACAGACCAATCTTTCCGTAACTGTACAGCCCTGCAATGAGTATCACAATGTATTCTTTTGAAAATTATGTATTGAATGATTATTAGTGTTGAATGTAAACTCCTCTTAGGAATTTCACCATTCAATGGGAATTTATCTGCGCATATTCTTAAATAAGGAAATCTATTCAGTGATTGGTCCATGCCTGTGTCATCATCCAAAATCCTGTTTGTGGCACAGCAAAGTGTTGTGAATCATCTCTAAGACTGACACTTAAGATTTAGTCCTACACTTCACTTAAATTACGACTGAGATGCTTGATAACTAACTTCTAAGCACAGCTTTGAGCCAAGAGTTGTTTTACTCTTAAGTCCATTCTTAGCAGTGTTCTTGTGAGTAATTCTCAGAGGCTTGATAAATACGGGTTCAGATTTGTTGAAAGCTTCACGGTGTCTGGTCAGAACAGTGATGTTTCACAGCAAGAGTTGCGTTACTAGAGTACAGTAAGGTGGTTTATCTTTAAAGCTCAGCTAAACATTGGTCTCTTTAGTCGGTCGAGCCTTCGTCCTCCATTGTGCCTTTGAGAAGAGTCATGTGATCATGGTTGATGTTCATCTGAGTTTAATCATTCTATAATTCTATAGTTGATTTCAATTTGTTTGCTTTGAATTCCTAATTCCTAATATTACCGGTTTTCTCAGTCGCTTTGGTACAATTGTTGAATCATGCTTAACATTTTTAAACCAGTGAGTTAATTTCTCAAAATAATTGTAATCAAAGTTTGAAACACAGTGCAAAACAGTTACAGACATTAAAGCAAAAGTACACAACATTTATGTGGTCCTTTATAAGTCTGTATTCTTTATATTTTACTTAGTTTTAAACCCAGTTCAGTCCAGCAGAAGAGCTCAAACCCAGAGTCCAGCTGTGTGTCTATGAAGAGTAACGGCTCTATGGATCATCCACTACACTTTAAGAGTGGAGACAAACGGCCTGATCTCAGGTATATCACTTCTATAAAAGATGTGCTTATTGTATTTTATTTGTATGAAATTGTCATTAATATACAGCAGTTTAATGAGTTACAATCTTGCTGGTTTGGGTCTATTAATGATCATCATTGTGCTCTTGTGTAAAGCTCTATGTGTTGTATTGTTAATACATTCACACACTGTAAAAGCTGTTGGTCTGTTACTCAGTTAATGACACAATTACATCAATATCAGTGTGTCTGATTCTTTACCCTCTTCATTCTGATTTAAGGTCGACTCTTCCATCCAGACCAGTTAAAAACAAAACTGTGTCCAAGCCTGTGATTCGACCACAAGACTTTAATGAAAGCATGTTTCCTGGTTTCAGGTAAAATTCAGGACTTTGTTGTTGTTGTTGTTTAATTTTAGGTGCTGCAATTCACATCACACATCACTCACACACACGATTAATGATTTACACATTTCAGAAACCTAATGATGTTCTGTGTCCCATAAATAGTGTTGTAATTTATGGCTATTTACTTCTCTGACTTGTGTAATAATGTGGTATTTTAATCTGACAGCCATGACTCTAATCCTGCTGAAGTCCTCAACACATTGAGATCAAATCTGAGACAGAAGTTTGAGTGTTTGTATGAGGGAATATCAAAGCAGGGAAACCCAACACTCCTGAATGAGATCTACACAGAGCTCTACATCACAGAGAGTGGAAGTGGAGAGATCAATAATGAGCATGAGGTGAGACAGATCGAGACACAGTCCAGGAGAGCAGAAACAGAGGACACACCGATCAAATGCAGTGACATCTTTAGACCTTTACCTGGACAAGACAAACCCATCAGAACTGTGCTGACAAAGGGAGTCGCTGGCATTGGGAAAACAGTCTCTGTGCAGAAGCTCATCCTGGACTGGGCTGAAGGGAAAGAGAATCAGGACGTCCAGCTCATATTTCCACTCGCTTTCAGAGAGCTCAACTTGATGAAGGACAAAACACTCAGTCTTTCAGATCTTCTTCATCTCTTTTTCCCTGAAACTAAAGAAATGGACATATCCAGTGATGAGTATAAAGTGTTGTTCATCTTTGATGGTCTGGATGAGTGTCGTCTGTCTCTGGACTTTAAGAGCGATGTGAGGTTGTGTGATATATCTGAATCAGCCTCAGTGGACGAGCTGCTGACGAACCTCATTGAGGGGAATCTGCTTCCCTCGTCTCTCATCTGGATCACCTCCAGACCAGCAGCAGCGGATCTCGTCCCCTCTGAGTGTGTCCATCGAGTGACAGAGGTACGAGGCTTCAGTGACACACAGAAGCAGGAATACTTCAGGAAGAGAATCAGTGATCAGAGTCTGGCCGACAGGATCATCTCACACCTGAAGTCCTCAAGGAGCCTCTTTATTATGTGCCACATCCCAGTGTTCTGCTGGATCTCAGCCACTGTTCTAGAGGAGATGTTGAGGAAATCACAGAGAGGAGAGATTCCCAAGACTCTCACTCAGATGTACACACACTTCCTGCTCATTCAGACCAACATCAAACATGAGAAGGACTATGAGAAGAAAGTGAAAGATGAAGACATGATTGTCAAACTGGGGAAACTGGCTTATCTGCAGCTTGTGAAAGGCAACCTGATCTTCTATGAGGAAGACCTGAGCGAGTGTGGCATTGATGAGGCAGAAGCATCAGTTTACTCAGGATTGTGCACTCAGATCTTCAGAGAGGAGTTGGGCTTGTGTCAGGGGAAAGTCTTCAGCTTTGTTCATCTGAGCATTCAGGAACATCTAGCAGCTCTATATGTGCATCTCTCCTTTATCAACAATAACATCAATGTGTTTGACCAGATTACCAAACCAACTAATGGAGGCAGAGTTTCCCTATCGGATCTCCATCAGAGAGCTGTGGATGAGGCTTTACACAGTAAAAATGGGCATCTGGACCTTTTCCTTCGTTTCCTTCTGGGTCTGTCAGTGAAGTCTAACCAGAGTCTCTTACAAGAACTGAAGACACAGACAGCAAACAGCTCTCACAACAATAAGAGAACAGTGGACTATATTAAAGAAAAGATCAGTGAGAATCCCTCTCCAGATAAATACATCAATCTGTTTCACTGTCTGAATGAACTGGGTGATCTTTCTCTAGTGAACGAAGCTAAACCTCATACGGGCTCTGGAGGATTACGTGCTGTGAAACTCTCCTCGTCTCAGTGGTCAGCTTTAGTGTTTGTGTTGTTGTCCTCAGAGGAGACACTGCAGAGGTTTAACCTGAGCAGATTAATTGGAGTCAGAGATGATCGGTAAGTAACACTGAGTGCAATCATTACAGTCTAAAACATTATGAACAAAGAGAAACTCAGAGATCAGAGGTGTTTAAATCACGGGGCACAGACTGATTTCTGGGATATTGTAGATCATTTGCGTGTGTTCCTCAAACCGTGGCTGTGTCCTAGTAAGACTGCATATCTCGACTGCCACGCCATCAAGCGCCTCTGAAGGCCGTCTCAGTTTGAAGGATGTTTTGAAGACAGACTTCATTTTGTGTCTTTAATTCAGCTCATTTTGAAGGATGCATCAAGTTTATCCTTTGTGTTCTTCAATCTCCCACAATCCTTTGCACACATTCTAATTAAAGTAAAAGAACTGATGGAAAACGAGTCGGCACTGAGTTTATCTGAGTTCATTATGAAATGTAAGACACAGATAATGTATTCGGAGATGAAGGCATACATGTTATCTTTTGTTTGTGTGTAAATGAATCACTGAACACTAAACTGACAATAATGTAAGACACTGGGAGACACAGACGGCTGTCAGTCACTGTATTGCATTCATAAAAAAGCCAGTTAATATAAAGATATTTAATAGGAAGTATTTTTCCTAAATGAAGTTTTAATATTATTATTATACAAGAGAAGTATTAAGAAAATAAATTAGATTAATGTCTCATCATCATTTTTCTTCATCACCAGTTGCTGGCAAAATGATGGACAATGATTCACATTTTGTGCGCATCATTTCCTGTGACAATAAAACTAAGTAAATTATTAAATGAACAAGTATGTAAATAAGCAAGTAACAAGCAAACAAACTCGTGTGCTTAATTTCTAGGAATAATTTGCTGATGCAGGTACAAAAAGACTTTTTTCTTGCCCCCCCGCCCGACTCGGGAGTTAAATGTCTCCATGGTGATAACCATAGCAACGGACAGGACAAACAAACCTGATGTGTCATAATAGTGTTGTAGTGTAAATGCAGACTAATAGCCCTGCCACAGCAACACTAACGAGAAGAAGAAGAGACTAATCAGTGACGGCTGAATACGAGGCTTCTACAGTTATAGATATAAAACCACTTTTTCACATGTCCTTTATAAAGCAGTGTTTCATTAAAACAATTATTTGAGGGTATTTAGGAAGGTATAATGTATTATTTACTTATGATATTTATTATTATTATTAATAATAATGAACTTTTACTTTAAATAATTTTTATTTTCAATTAGTGCCACACAGAACACAGGAGATGAAGTTCTCCAGAAGCTGATGCCTGTGGTTACAGCAACTAGATGCGCTGTGTAAGTAACACTGAGAACAAGCATCACTGTTAAAACATTATAACAGGTCTTACTTAAACATTATAAATTAATGGTTTAACAAAAAATATGAGTCACACTTCAGCTCTTACCTATCTGGCCTGATTTGTGATCTACTTAACCATTTTTTATGATATATGTGTGAGAAATTTATATTCAAATATATTCATTTGTAATGTATGCATAGAAACATTTATATTTAATGTATGTAATGTATTCAATGTATTCCATTTGATCAGTTTCATATAATCTTTCTCCCTCACATAGAGACATAATCTCTTACAATAACAGTAAATTTACTGATATATTTGAATTCATTGTTTAAAAAAAGAGATATTGCACAAATTATAAACACAATCAAGAAAAGCAAAGATTTCTGTTTTGATCTGAGAGAGTGAAGAGTGTGTCATTGTTCTCTACAGGTTGCAGAGCTGTGGTGTGACAGATGAAGGTTGTGCTGCTCTGGCTTCAGCTCTGAGATCAAACCCCTCACACCTGAGAGAACTGAATCTGTCTGGGAATAATCTAGGAGACTCAGGAGTGAAGCTGTTTTCTGCTGGACTGGCGAATCCTCACTGTAAACTGGAGACACTGGGGTAAGATCATACGTTACTCTCACATGAAAAATTCACTAGGGGCGTTTCCATTACAGATTTTTGGCAAAACTTTTTTAATGAGCGTTTGGTGTAGGTCTACTAGGCATAGAGATATCTGAACATCTTTGCCAAGCGCAAACCAGTACAGAAGTAGCCTAATCAATAATTAAAGTGCAAGCTGAGAAACTGAAGTGGATATGGAGAAAAGCTTCTTTATATGCCATTGCCTACATTTTAAACGGATGTCTGCCAATAGGCCTAAAACATTACATATATGGTTATTGTGACAGAGACTGGGACTCCAGGTTAATAAGATTCTGACTGAGTAGCAAGATATGAATTCAATTGTGATTCTGTGAGAATTCACAGATCCAGTTTCTCTTTTTTAATCTTCCCCTTAACATTTAAAGGAATCTACGTGTGTGTGTGTGTGTGTGTGTGTGTGTGTGTGTGTGTGTGTGTGTGTGTGTGTGTGCTCAAATATGGCTTCTGGAGAGCAAATAAAGGATAAAATATTAATGAATAAACAGACATTAATTAAGAAGTTCCCCATACTTTTAGAGTTACAACTAACAGCCACTAGATGGCAGCAGCGTATAAGAGATGAACTGACAGCTAGTAAATCTTTGAACATGGAGTGCTGATGATAATAAATGTAATATGTCAGGCTCACAATTTTTACAATTGAAGTGCTATAAAAGTTGTAGAAATGACAAATTCAATGTGCATTGTATTAAAAAAATCTTTATTGATATGCAAATAGTGTTGTAGCAAATTCTAATTCCTCAAATCGGGTCCCGAAGAAATCTCTCAAGAGTCGAATTTCCAGGTTTCAGAAGAAGTAACTTTATTGACAAGCAACAAAGTGAGATGCAGCTGTTCATCTGATCTGCAATGGTCAGAACCTCAGGTTTTATACCTTTTCTTATCACTAGGTAGCCAATCAGCTATCGAGATTTCGCTACCGTTAGCATCATCTTTCCCGGAGACATTATTCTATTGGTGGAAAAATCTTTGGTCATACCCATTTTCTAGAATATCTTTGGTCACATGATTCAATGCACCTGCAGTGTTGTCATACCATCCATCATTTTTAATTGACGTTTTTAGTACCATCTTATCAGCTACCCATACACATCTTCTCTCTGAGCTTGTTAGGTACTCTTTCATCCTCACAGACCACTTGACCTAATTTGACCTGATGTATCCTTATTTAACCTGGGTTCTGACTGAGACACAGAAATACAGATTTTTACATGAGGCAAAGGAAAATCTCCAACAATAGACAATAGACATCCAGCAAAAGAAAAATGGCAAGTGATGTATGCCCTCAAATCTGTAGATGTGCATGGATTTGTCCTGAATCCCTTCAAGAACTCGGGAGCAACTAGAGTATACACACCTTCTGTATAGTGTAACGTGTCATAACGTAATTGTGTGTAGGACAGTGAGTGAGTGAGAAAACGTGTGTGTGTGTGTGTGTGTGTGTGTGTGTGTGTGTGTCTGGGATCATCTTTATCTTTAGCGTGCGCAGCTCAAACAGCAATGTGCATTTATAACTATAATTGGGACTGTCATATACATGCCATTATAATGAGAACACTATTGTAATAAAATGTTGTGTATTCTCTGGGTTTAGTGGCCGTGTTTCAGCGCGTTGTTGTAGAAATAGCGCGTCCAGAACAGCGATTACACGTTCTGACCAGCACAGTCAAGCTCACTTGTGCATTCACGGCACTTTGTGCAGATATATGATAAGTCGTAATATTAAGTTTATGAAATATAAATATCTGATTAATCTCACATAGGATCAGTGGCGGTTCTAGACCACAGTAACTGGGGGGGCCAGGCAGGGGCCACTTGTGCTTTTAGGGGGCACACCTTTAACATTCATCTTAACCTATTTTCAGTATTATTTCTAGTCATATTTCACCATGTCATGTATGACTGCAATCTCTAGAAAAAGCTAATAAATTATATTAGCTAAGCTAATAAAACAATTTCAATTCAAATGAATGTTTCATTATGTTTAATTGTAGTGTGATATAATGATCAATAATAACACATTTTTAGCATCTAAGCACATCTAGGCACTTTTTACACCTGGGGTGGGCGATATGGCAATAATATCATATCACGAATTTTTTTTTTCAGGAAAATCACGATTTTATCACGATTCTTTTTTCATGTTGGTTTTACTATTTTGCAAGTGACTGAGCATTACAGCCAAACTCATTTCCCTATTTTAAAAACAAAGCCTTATAGGTAACAAAATATAAAATAAAAAAGAATGGCAGACATTTAGGCCAAAGTGGCGAAGATAAAAATCTTTGTCATTATTTTCTTTGTTATTAAAAATTAAGAACAGAGATACACATTACACATACACAACTTAATATACAAATGAAATAAACTGCTTTATTTGTTCAGCTATAGGTGTATTTAACAGTATGAGAAAGTAATTAAATGAACAAATATGAAAATAAAACACAACAGACTTAAAGTTCTCAGTCAAGAGCAGTGAATGATTTCCTCTGTGTGTTTTGTTGTTTTATTAACATTAACCCTCAAACCGTATTCACTTTATAGCCCTTAATCCTGTAATTGTGGACAAATGTGGGCACAGAGGACTCAGGTGTGATCCTATGTTTTATTTATTATAAATGTTATATCACTGTCTTCGATAAAATTTTGTCTATCCATTTATGGTTTTTTTTTTTTTTGGGGGGGTATTTTTGAATTTATTTACTTCAAAAAGTACCATATTTTCTATGTAAATTATGCTTATTTTTTTATTTTTTTTTACTACATTAAAATATCAGTTCTTAGAGCTAAAACCTAAAGATGAAGTGACTTTGCTGTCACCTGGTGTCTTATTTTGGTATTAAATTAACAAAAAAACAATAATATCAATAGCCACTAGATGGCTATAGTACTTAATGGCTGCATATATAGGCTGAACTCTATGAACCACTGTATAAAATGAATTTGACCTCTTAAGTTTTTGACTATCACAAGTTAAAATTGTAATTTAAAAATATATATATATATCTGTGTTAGGTGAGACTATACAAAGATGCCAAAATATGCTTAGATAAATATGACCATGCTATAAGGAAAAGACGAAAGTAGTAGATCATTTATCATGACTATGATCTGACTCTGAAGGTGTCAGGTGCCAGGTGGTTGATTGGATCATACCAAAAAACATGGTCAGACATTAGCTCATTCAATTCAGTTTTTATAAAAAATAAAAAAAAAAGCCCAGCTCTGTCATAGGCTCATTGAATGTATTGTTTGTGTGTGTGTGAGAGAGAGAGAGAGAGAGAGAGAGAGAGGGTGATGAGCCAGGTGGATGATTGGATCATACCAAAAAACATGGTCAGACATTGGCTCATTCAATTATTTGTTTTTGTATGTGTGAGTTTTTATATATTTATATATAAGCCCAGCTCATACAGGGCTCATACATAGGCTCATTGAAAGCATTGTGTGTGTGTGTGTGTATGAGTGTGAGTTTTTGCCATGATGAGAATGTTGTACAGGATCAGCCCTTCATTTGTGTGTATGTTAGATATGCATTGTATTGGATCTATTGATTTATTTTTACAAAAAAACAAGAAGAATGCTCTAAATTACAGTTTTTCCCATTAATTTTTCCCGTTAATTTCTATGGGTGCCCATTTTTGACCCAAATACAAGATTAAGGAGGTTTTTTTTTTTTCACCCACTTAACATTGTAGAATTGAGTCAAAAAAATTGTGTTCAGGAGGCAAACTTAGGAAAAGTAGCCAAGTCTTGTACCGCTCAGATCAAGGGAAGTATTTTTTAAAAATAAATCAAAATTATTTTGCCCACATTTGTCCAGAATACGGTTTTAGGGTTAAAGGGATAATTCTCCCCCAAAAAAGTCATAATTTACTCTCTTAAGTTGTTTTAAACCCGAATAAGTTTCTTTCTTCTGTTGAAAATAAACGTTATTTGAAAGAATGCGAGTAACCACAACAGTTGATGTACCCCTGTGACTTCCATAGTATATATTTTTTCCTACTATGTATGGAAGTCAATGGGGACCAGCAACTGTTTGGTTTTGGGTGAACTATCTCTTTAAGGACAAGCGGCAGCATGTTTATTATTAGGGCTACTGTCTCTTTAAGAACTGCACGCGACGCGTCTAATATACACACATACATATGACAAGCAGATTTTAATTAATTTTCTCTGTTTGCTTTCACTTTAGACATAACCAACTTTGTTTATGTAAACAATGTCTGTATTTGACAGTATTAGCGCAATAGAAGACTCAAAAGATAACTTAGTCCAGTAACAGGCTTTTAGTGCATGTGCGCGTCGAGTGTACGCGCTCAGTAAAGCGCATGTTTGAACAGCGCATCAGCAGCGAATGACGTTTAACCGGCAAGGCTTTAAAGCACATGCAAATAATGAACTTTTGTGAACTGCAGTGTCCCGTTCCTCTGCGTTAACATTTGATGTGAATATACGTCGTGCTGCAGTGTAGCCTAGATGAAGGCGCTGCAACTGAATAAATGCGCAGTTGTTTGGTGTGATTTTACGATTCCAAATTTAGGGGGGCCAGAGGGGGGGCCAAGCTTGTTGACACGGGGGCACTATAGCCCCCACTATAAAATGTTAGTTCACAGTGCATGTTAACAGATACAACTTTGGATCTTAAAAATGTCTGTTGTCTGTCTTAAAAATGTTGAGCTTAACATTAACTAAGATTAATAAATGCTGTAGAATATTGTTCATTAATTGTTGGTTCATGTGAACTAATGCTAACAAAATGAAACCTTAGCCCATTATAAAGTGTTACTATTTTTTAATAAAGAAAGTTGGCCATAGGAGTGTAAAATTAATTTTAAAAGGTAAGGAATCTTTCCTGTAGCTCAAACAGTAGAGTGTTGAAAACACACACACACACACACACACACACACTACAGTAGAGTGATGCGCTTGCAACGCCAAGGTCATGAGTTCGATTCCCAGGGAAAGCAAGAACTGATAGGAATGTAAATGTGTGTCTTGAAATGCAATGTAAGTCGCTTTGGATAAAAGCATCTGCCAAATGCATAAATGTAAATGTGAGTTTGAACAAATCAAATTTTTATGGTCAGTTGAAACTAAAAATGGAATTAAACTAAAACCTTTTTATTTCTATTGATTTGATGTTTTGTTGGGAAAATAAATATTAGACAGATTCTTCTAAAAAAGGCTGAAATATATTTCACTAAAATATTACAGATTAAAACACGAAAGAAAACGTGCTGAGTTTCAGCTCCAAACATCTATAAAGGAAACAGAGACATCACGTTTGTTTCCGTTATTTTACAAAATCTGAATATCTTTTGTAAATGAATGAATTATGTCTTGCTTTTATCTGTATGAGCATAAATTACGGAGTAAGAGTTTACTCTCTTGGCAGGAATAAATCCAGTGGTCGCGCCGCCGCCTCTGAATAAAATACAGTCAAACACATAAAATTTTCCACCGCTCAATCTGAATAGTCTGCAATATAATCTGTGGCGTTCAGCGTGACCACCGCCTCACTGCGCTGTTATACACTGTAAAAAAAAAACCCGTAAAAAAACGGTAATTTTCTGGCAGCTGGGGCGCCAGAAAATTCCTGTTAAAAAACGGAAAAATACTGTAAAAAATGGTCTTTCTTCCTGTTGTTTTTACGGAAAAAAACTGTATATTTAACATTGGATTTCGGTAATATGATATAATGTTAATTTACCATCCTATTGAAGTATTAATATCTGTTTTTTACACTGATAACCACCAATCACAGCAGTGATGAGAGTCACATGATCAATCAAAGCTCAACATAAGCAGTTCTTCCACAAGAGAGTTAATACTAATATATATAGAAGCTGCACAGTGTCATTCACACAAACATTAAACACCATCATGGTAACACATGAAAATTTAAAAATGCAATAAACATTAATTTAACAACATTAAATGTAACATAAACCCCTAATGTACATAACTGATTAGAAAAAACGAAGAAAACTATGAAGAAACAAACATAGTTATTTCAACAAAAATACATCAAATGTGAAGTGTCACAGGGAATTGTGGGAATGTCAATGTACGGTTTTTCACTGTAAATGATACAATGAGTTGTTTTTTCACTTTCAAAAACTGTAAATTTAACGGTATGTTACAGTAAAATTACATTAAATGTACCGTTAGATCTATCACAGTTATTTACCGTATATAGTACGGAAACTTTCTGTTAACCAATTAACAGTTTTTCACTGTAGCATTTTTTTACTGTAGCTGTCTTTTACCGTTAAAATTACGATAATTTTTTACAGTGTATGGGGAAGATGATATTTTACGTCAGTAATGCCGAGTACAAAGCTTAGCCTACATAATAGGCCTAATAGTTCAGCTTGATTCGCAAATCATGAAACATCTGGATTCGTGCCGCATGAGGAATGTAGGCTTTTTTATTTTAATTAATTCGTTTGGCATCTTATTTAGTTTTATTTAAATAAAAAACCTGTTCCTCACCTTAAATATATATATATCCATAGAAGCTGGCATGGCATTAAACAAAGAAAAGAAAAGAGAGATATTATTAGTAGTAGTATTATAGCCTAAATATTATTATTATTATTATTATAAACTAGGCTACAAAAAAAAGTAAATCAAAATAACGTTATTAATCTGTATTTGTTCTAATCAAACCGGTTTCTGAACGTTTATAATACAGAAGAAACGCAGGATCAGAAACGTTAAAATAGGACTGGTTCTGCTCGAGTGAACCGGGGGATTTTATTCATTTATTCATTTTTACAGATCGTACTTTTAAGTGGCCAATGAATGAACAATATTATTAAAATATTTTAATATGTCTGAAAGGTTCATATCTTTGGCAAAGATAGACATTAAAATGCAGTATCATTTTATGTTAGACTGACATAAGTCACATTTTCGTCATTGTGTCCTTGCAAAAGATCTTTTATATGTTATTTAAATGTCAAAGAAATGAATTCACAGTGTAATAATTCCACAATGTGGGAATTAGGGTTGATAAAATGGGACGGGATATTTGCACTTATAAGTTCACTAAAAAGTTATTGTAACACTCTTTTATGCTACAAACGCCCATGACAAGCATGTAAGAACCATTGATCACTGAATCATTAATATTTTATTTCTATTTGAGCTGTTCATAAACAATATATTCTACTTAATGTGTTTCTCACACGTTTATGAGCTCGCCGCTTGCTGTCAATACACACCAGAGAGAGTTTAACACATCGCTGCACATTATTGTCTTCAGTGCCGCTATAACTGAGAGAGAAACAGGACTGCCCCCTACTGGTGATGTACGGCATGTGCCAGAGAACTTCACCACGGCCGAATCGCCCAATCCCTTTCCCTGTGATTCTTAATGGACACATCTGCACAACTTTTGATTTAAAACATGTATTAATAAATGTTGAAATGAACATCAACTAAGATTAATAAATGTTGTAGAAGAATCTGTCATGGTTCGTTCATGTTAACTAATGTAGTGAACTAGTGTGTAACAAATGAAACCTTATTGTAGTGTAAGCAAATAATCATCTCTGTGAGTCCATGTAATGCAAGTGGATTCAGAAACCACACAAAGTGAACATGACGGTAATCCATAAACCCCAGCTGATGAATCAGTGCTTCTGAAGTGAAACAAATATTTCAGACTTTTCACAATATAAGCCTTTGCTTCCGGCCAACACACACACACATTCAGGAGTTCATGTTTGTCTTAAACGTCAGCACGTTCTGAAGCGTGATATAAGCGAACTGTGAAACTCACAGGAATGCCGCTCATCTTCCGCATCACTTCTGGTGTGAGCTTCAGAACGCACTTGTGTCGCTTCACGCCGATATCATTAACCCGTGTGCGACCATTGGCTGGAAGTGAGTGTTTATAACACTCTTATGGAAAATGAAACAAAGTGAACATGACGGTAATACAAAAAGAAAATATATCCATATATCTGGATCTGAAGTCTCTTCTGCTCACCAAGGCTGCATTTATTGGATTAAAAATACAAAAGAACAGTAATGTTATTAAATATCAAGACAATTTAAGATAACTGTTTTTTTATTTTAATATATTTTCAAATGTACTTTATTCCTGTGATCAAAGCTGAATCTCAGCATCATTACTCCAGTCTTCAGTGTCACATGATTCTTCAGAAATCATTCTGATATGATGATTTGATGCTCAAGAAACATTCATTATTATTATTATCAATGTTGAAAACAGTCGTGTACAATTTTCTTTCAGGATTCTTTGATGAATAGAAAGTTACACTTTACTATATATTCACGTAGAAAAGAGCTGTTTTACATTGGAATAATATTTCACAATATTACTGTTATTATTAATGAAATAAATGCAGCAGAAGAGACTTCTTTTTAAACCCTTAAAGATATTAGCGATCCCGCACGTTTGGCTGGTAGTGTATCTGCATGTGTTGCTCTGGAATCATCATTCGTCTCCACAACTGCATAATTACACCAGTTGTCTGTAATATGATGGTATTGTATTATACAATAAGCGAGTACATCATGAATGGCTTTTTTCAAAGCGTGTTTTTGTCCTATCCTGAATCACTACGGTAAGCCTGTAATAAGCGTTTAGACTCGGCCTACTTTACAGCGGTCGGGTCGCACCGCGGCGGAGTAACGTTAGCCCAGCGCCTGCGGGACTCACCGCGTCAGAGACATAAACAGAGAGAAGTTTATTAACTGATAGAGCGCTGATTCATCCAGTAGTGAAACAAGTGAAGTCTTTATGAATCAATCATTCAAACCCATTTTAAAAATAGTATGTTTCACCTGTCTGGATCTTACATGTGTGTTCAAGCATATTCTCCCCTTTCTGAGAGGGTGTTCTCCACTGCTGGAGACACTGTAAGCTATAGGAGAGTCCCACATTCTCCAAGAGGATGCAGAAATGTTTATTTTCCTTATTTTTGCAAAAGTTTGTTGACATTACCAGTCTGTTAAACTCATTTGACAAGTATAAGAAATAAACACACACAGGATTGTGCATTTTCCCCTTACTGCTGTGTTTTATTAGTTGTTTTAATCATTTTATTGAATGGGAACCGGAACCGGAAAATGTCTTACGATTCCCAACCCGCTGTTCCCAATAAGCTGTTTCATGACGACTCTCTCTGGGTCAGCGGCAGCGCCAACACAGATTTAAAATATCGCGATATGATTTAGTCAAAGGTTTAATAGACAGAGGAATCTGAAGAAGATGGTGTGTGTGTTTGAATGGAGATCACAGTATTTTAAAGATGAATCGTGCAGCTCTACTGTCTTATCTCTCTCTCAGCATATGAGCAGCGCGAGGGCTTTCAGTGCTTTCAGTCTCACGGCTCTTCCACACGTCCACTTGACATGGATATTACGACACTCAACACTCATATGCTGCGTTCATGTCATCTCGTAAAGATTGTCACATATAACAACAATCATTATCTACAAGCATAGCGATTATTATTCAATAAGAGAAAATAAAGGACTAAATTTGAAAGTTTATTAAATGAACTAAAATTATACATTTATAATGACACACTGCATACAGTACAACACCATTCTCTGATCAGATCTTTGAAATCAAGCCGTCGTGCTCAATCGTGTTTAATAGACAGCATGACCAGACCATTCAGTCTTTCCTGAGACAGTGTTCACTAAAACATTGACAGGATCATTGAATCAGTGATTTGAACTCGGTAAACTAAATCAGTTCTGTTCATGAATGAATCATCTAGACTGGTTTATTAACGGGTTTCTCCTATTCACGGCAAAGAACCGACTCAAATGATTCATTCACGAATCGGACATCATTACAAATGTATATCTATGACTAGAACGACATCGTAAATGTTGATCGATTCCTCACAGAAATCGGCTCCAAGTCTTCAGAAAGCCTAAATATATTCATCACTGGACTAGTTTTATTGTCACTTGGTGATTTTCCGTTTCTGCCCTGCGTCGTTTCTGAATAACACACACACACACACACACACACACAGACACACACACACACACACACACACACACACACACACACACACACACACACACACACACACACACACACACACACACACACACACACACACACACACACACTGTAATGAATACCCGTTCTTTATAGCGTTCTTCCTATAAGATTATTTTACAAAGTAAATACCAAAATCATCCAGAAAATTATGGAGTTCTGCTGGACCCTTAGAATCATCCCAATCCTCCCCTGCTAACACACACACACACACACACACACACACACAGCCATGTTTATGTGATTTGTGAGGACATTCCATAGGCGTAATGGTTTTTATACTGTACAAACTGTATTTTCTATCCCCTTACACTAACCCTATCCCTAAACCATGCATTTTTACATTTTTAAAAAAACACTGCTTAGTATGTTTTTAAAGCCATTTGAAAAATGAGGACCCCCAAAATGTCCTCATAAATCACGTATTTTCCCGAGTGTCCTCATTTGCAGGTGTGTTATCATAAAAATGTCATAAAAATGTCCTCAGTTGTCATGAAAACAAGTACACACACACACACACACACACACACACGTTGGGTCTACATGTTTTATGGGAACTTTCCATAGAACTTTCCATAGAAATAATGATTTTTATACTCTACAAACTCTATAATCAATCCCCTAATCCTAACTGATGAATTTTCACAATGTGAACTAATGAGTATTTGTATATATTTCATATTGACAGGATTATGTTATTTTTTAAGTGTCATGTTAATCTCTGGATATAGGCTTAATGTGTGTCATTGTTCTCTACAGGTTGGAGAGTTGTGGTGTGACAGATGAAGGTTGTGCTGCTCTGGCTTCAGCTCTGAGATCAAACCCCTCACACCTGAGAGAACTGGATCTGTCTGGGAATAATCTAGGAGACTCAGGAGTGAAGCTGTTTTCTGCTGGACTGGCGAATCCTCACTGTAAACTGGAGGAACTGGGGTAAGATCATACGTTACTCTCACATGAAACTGTCACTAGGGGCGTTTCCATTACAGATTTGCACAAAACTTTTGCGTTCTTTTTTTCTTCTTCTAAATGTCGACAAAAAGCTGTTGTGAAATGACGGCGTTTCCATTAACTGATGTTATGCGACTAAAACTTCATTGTTTCCTCTCGCGATCAGTAAAATCATTCCAAAAATCATGTTAACGGACGTTGGTAGGATTATGTATATCCCAGCCACTGCACTGGCCATTATTATTAATGGAAGGAGACGTGTGTGTGTTTCCAAGTATTAATGGTGAAGAACGACCCTTATTATACTTGTGAGCGGCACATATGAGGAGTTTCTGGGTGTTTCTCCCTCAGTTCTGCTTCAAGGTCTTGATTGTGGCATTTATTTGAGGTTTAGAATCCATTATTCCTGTAATTCTTTTGCCTTTTATGAATTTAATAAAGAGCTCTGTCTCGTCTTCTGTCCACACACACTGCGTCGTCTACGTCAGGTGACTGTAAATGCACAAACACTGTTTCCATTGCAGTTTTGCGAAATATTTCTTTTTTGAATGGCCTGAAAAACCTCCTCATGTGAGCGTAAAAACTGTTTTTCCATAAATGGGAGTTTTTGTGCAATTGACGTGTTTCCATTGGGCGTATTTTCAATTAGCAATTTCAATTCGCGCAATTTGAAGGGTAATGGAAACGCGGCTACTGTGAATTCATAAAATATAATCAAAATGGAATAAAATGCAGGGAAATAACTACTATTTCATTAATTACAAGCAAAGCTATTAAAACAACATGATCAAATTCATCAAATTATTTTTACGTCTGTTCATACGATGTAAGAGAATTCATATTTGTAAAGCGTTTGCTCTATTTATCAAAACGACTCCATCTACACCTGGTCACATAAATGTGTTTTTGCAAAACGGATTTAAATCCGATCTTCAGTTCCCGCGCTATATGCAGATTTAATGGAGGACACGTCACCGAAAGCAACAGATATGAGCTGCATTTTTGAGCTGCACGAGAGGACGTGCCGGACTCGTTCGTTGCCCTGGAAGGTTTCTCTCTGGTACGCTCTGATAGGAACGACAACTCAGGCAAGAGCAAAGGGGGCGGTATTTGTGTTTACGTTAACCAAAAGTGGTGCTCGCGATTCTCCGTGAGAGAGCGGCTCTGTGACTCCGACATAGAACTGGTATGTGTAAGCCTTAGGCCTTTTTATCTTCCATGCGAATTCGGGAACATTTTAATATGTACTGTTTATATTCCACCTAGTGGGAATGCTGCAAATGCAGCTAAACTTACAGCAGACTGTGTTCATAGACAATTAAGTCGTACCCTGAAGCACCTTGTTTCATTTTAGGGGATTTTAATCATTGTAAACTTGACGCTGTGTTGCCTGGATTTGATCAATATGTGGACTGTAATACGAGAGGCAAAAACATCTTGGACAAATGTGATGGGAATGTTAAGAATGCCTATACAGCTAAGGTTAAATTGCCATTAGGCTCCTCTGATCATAATGCTGTCCATTTAATTCCGACATATAAGTCCATGCTTAGGAGCAGTAAACCACAAACTAAAACTGTATATGTGTGGAATGATGATGGAATTGAAACGTTAAAAGGATGCTTCTCTTGCACTGACTGGAACGTCTTTCAAAGTTTGGATCTAGAGGAGGCCGTAGAGACTATGACAGATTATATACTTTTCTGTAAAGATAATGTGTTAGACCAAAAAATAATAACTATATATCCAAACAATAAATCTTATATCTCTAAGGAAATTAAGGAGTGCATAGTACAGAAAAAAAAGGCTTTTAGGAGAGGAGACCTTGCAGCTATGAAAGATGTACAGAAGGAACTGAATTATAAACTAAGGAAAGCTAGGAGAAAGGAGAGGGAGAAATTTGAGGCCCATTGTTTGACTATGAATACCAAAGAATTATGGGATTCTATGAAATATATGACAAACATGACAAAAGATCTATCAATGTGATAGATGAGATGTGAGATCTATTAATGTGATTTGCAAAGGCAAATGAGCTGAACAACTTTTATTGTAGATTTGATGTAAGAGACTTCTCACAGGAGCAGGCAAATGCACTGGATGCCTTGTCTATATCGGATAATCCTAAAACAATTATTGACCAGAACATGGTGGAGAGACTGTTTTCACAGGTCTGTCCTAACAAGGCTTCTGGGCCGGACGGCATCTCTGGGCGGTTACTAAAATCTTGTAGTAGAGAGCTGGCCGAAGCCTGGTGCCCTATTTTTCAGAAATCTATAGACACGCATACAGTTCCCTCTATGTGGAAGAGCTCCACTATTATCCCTGTCCCAGAAAAGGCTAGCTGTAAGGAGAATAATGATTATCGTCCAGTAGCACTTACTTCAATAATAATGAAGTGTTTGGAGAAAATTATGATTAATTTAGTAAAAACAGACGTGAGTGGTCTATCAGACCCATTTCAGTTTGCTTATAGGAGCAATAGAAGTACAGATGATGCTGTTATAGCTATAACACATTTCATAAATAGGCATCTAGAGGATCCTAGCTCGTATGCACGTCTTTTATTTGTAGATTTTAGCTCAGCTTTTAATATGTTGGAACCACATCTTTTAATTGCAAGGCTGAATGATTTAAAAGTCAATCCATCTATTATAAAATGGTATTATTCTTTTTTGACCAATCGCAGGCTATATTGTAGATATATGTCGCACTGTACAGCCCTGTACAGGACCCTTTAAATGAGCGTTTGGTGTAGGTCTACTAGGCATAGAGATATCTGAACATCTTTGCCAAGCGCAAACCAGTACAGAAGTAGCCTAATCAATAATTAAAGTGCAAGCTGAGAAACTGAAGTGGATATGGAGAAAAGCTTCTTTATATGCCATTGCCTACATTTTAAACGGATGTCTGCCAATAGGCCTAAAACATTACATATATGGTTATTGTGACAGAGACTGGGACTCCAGGTTAATAAGATTCTGACTGAGTAGCAAGATATGAATTCAATTGTGATTCTGTGAGAATTCACAGATCCAGTTTCTCTTTTTTAATCTTCCCCTTAACATTTAAAGGAATCTACATGTGTGTGTGTGTGTGTGTGTGTGTGTGTGTGTGTGTGTGTGTGTGTGTGTGTGTGTGTGTGTGTGTGTGTGTGTGTGTGTGTGTGTGTGTGTGTGTGTGTGTGCTCAAATATGGCTTCTGGAGAGCAAATGAAGGATAAAATATGAATTACTAAACAGACATTAATTAAGCAGTTCCCCATACTTTTAGAGTTACAACTAACAGCCACTAGATGGCAGCAGCGTATAAGAGATGAACTGACAGCTAGTAAATCTTTGAACATGGAGTGCTAATGATAATAAATGTAATATGTCAGGCTCACAATTTTTACAATTGAAGTGCTATAAAAGTTGTAGAAATGACAAATTCAATCTGCATTGTATTAAACAAATCTTTATTGATATGCAAATAGACAATAGACATCCAGCAAAAGAAAAATGGCAAGTGTTTATTTCTCCATGGCACATGCATTTTGTTTCTTTATATGCAGCCCAATGTTATCCAATGAGTTGTTTGCATTATTTAGGTATTTTATTTTAATTGTATTACATTTTTGGTAACACTTTACAATAAGGTCTCATTTGTTAATGCATTAACTAACATGAACTAACAGAGAGCAATAGCCTTTATTAATGTTAGTTAATAAAATATTAGTGTTCATGTTAGTTCACAGTGCATGTTAACAGATACAACTTTGGATCTTAAAAATGTCTTATAAAATGTTGAGCTTAACATTAACTAAGATTAATAAATGCTGTAGAATATTGTTCATTAATTGTTGGTTCATGTTAACTAATGCTAACAAAATGAAACCTTAGCCCATTATAAAGTGTTACTATTTTTTAATAAAGAAAGTTGGAAAAAAATTACTTCAACTTATTACAAGTAATCGATTTACTTTTTCTCAAGTGAGTTTGAACAAATCAAATTTCTATGGTCAGTTGAAACTAAAAATATTCTTTGAACCAAAGATGTTTTTTTACATGATTAAATCACAAATTATCACAATCTTTTTGATTAACTCAAGCTGTAATAATAGTACTCTGGAACAAGCTGACAGGGAAAACACACATAAACACAACGGAGATCGGACAAAGACTGAAGGAAAGGGTTTTATTATTAATAAATAATTAAATGTCTCCTTGCTATTTTAGACACATTCATAATCATTACTTTTACCGGTTATTTGTGGCAAGCTTTATGCGTGCGGTCGTGCGCTTGAGTGCGGCTATATTACGTAAACCTGTGTAGGCTATATAGCCTATTTAAGTAGCATAATTAAAATAATATACAGGGGCGATTTGTCCACGAATGGCTTAAATGAACAACTACTAGTCGACTAGAATTTTTTTTTTTAAGTCGGAGGCAGCCCTATTCCACATATTTTCGAACCAGGCTCAGGCCATTCTGGGTTGAGCGAGCGACCCTGAGGAAATAAGCGAGCGGAGCGGAATATTCAGAAATGCTCACGAGCTCTGATCGGAACAAACCCGTCTGCTGAATTTGCGCAGAAACATCAAAATAGACATAACCAGCTTTTTAAAAAATGTAAAACTTTATGAGCTTATTGACGATTTTTTATAGTTTAACTTCTTGACAAAATTAGAATATATGAAATTTTTTTTTTTTTTTTTTTTTTTTGGAAGAAAAGTTTTGGGTGGGCCTACTAACGCACCCATAACGCCGTGCCTGGTGTGTGTATAAGAAAGAAAGAGAAAATGTCAGTATTCCATTGAGACTTGAGATTAAATAAACTGCTGTAGATCTTGTAGTATTAATTTTCACATGCAGTTACACATTGTATGTTAAAAACAAGAAAGTGGCTGGTAAAAACATTGAGTGGCTGGTAGATTTTGAAATCCACAGCTACAGTGGCCTGTGGACAAAAAAGTTAATTTCCATCCCTGAAACAGAGACATTACGTTTGTTTCCGTTATTTTACAAAATCTGAATATCTTTTGTAAATTGATTAATTATGTCTTGCTTTTATCTGTATGAGCATAAATTACGGAGTAAGAGTTTACTCTCTTGGCAGGAATAAATCCAGTGGTCGCGCCGCCGCCTCTGAATAAAATACAGTCAAACACATAAAATGTTCCAGCGCTCAATCTGAATAGTCTGTAATATAATCTGTGGCGTTCAGCGTGACCACCGCCTCACTGCGCTGTTATATGGGGAAGATGATATTTTACGTCAGTAATGCCGAGTACAAAGCTTAGCCTACATAATAGGCCTAATAGTTCAGCTTGATTCACAAATCATGAAACATCTGGATTCGTGCTGAATGAGGAATGTAGGCTTTTTCACTTTAATTAATTCGTTTGGCATCTTATTAGATTTATTTAAATAAAAAACCTGTTCCTCACCTTGAATATATATATCCATAGAAGCTGGCATGGCATTAAACAAAGAAAAGAAAAGAGAGATATTAGTAGTAGTAGTATTATAGCCTAAATATTATTATTATTATTATTATTATAATTATAATTATAAACTAGGGTACAAAAAAAAGTCAAACAAAATAACGTTATTAATCTGTATTTGTTCTAATCAAACCAGTTTCTGAACGTTTATAATACAGAAGAAACGCAGGATCAGAAACGTTAAAATAGGACTGGTTCTGCTCGAGTGAACCGGGGGATTTTATTCATTTATTCATTTTTACAGATCGTACTTTTAAGTGGCCAATGAATGAACAATATTATTAAAATATTTTAATATGTCTGAAAAGTTTATATCTTTGGCAAAGATAGACATTAAAATGCAATATAATTTTATGTTAGACTGACATAAGTCACATTTTCGTCATTGTGTCCTTGCAAAAGATCTTTTATATGTTATTTAAATGTCAAAGAAATGAATTCACAGTGTAATAATTCCACAATGTGGGAATTAGGGTTGATAAAATGGGACGGGATATTTGCACTTATAAGTTCACTAAAAAGTTATTGTAACACTCTTTTATGCTACAAACGCCCATGACAAGCATGTAAGAACCACTGATCACTGAATCATTAATATTTTATTTCTATTTGAGCTGTTCATAAACAATATATTCTACTTACAAATGTGTTTCTCACACGTTTATGAGCTCGCCGCTTGCTGTCAATACGCACCAGAGAGAGTTTAACACATCGCTGCACATTATTGTCTTCAGTGCCGCTATAACTGAGAGAGAAACAGGACTGCCCCCTACTGGTGATGTACGGCATGTGCCAGAGAACTTCACCACGGCCGAATCGCCCAATCCCTTTCCCTGTGATTCTTAATGGACACATCTGCACAACTTTTGATTTAAAACATGTATTAATAAATGTTGAAATGAACATCAGCTAAGATTAATAAATGTTGTAGAAGAATCTGTCATGGTTCGTTCATGTTAACTAATGTAGTGAACTAGTGTGTAACAAATGAAACCTTATTGTAGTGTAAGCAAATAATCATCTCTGTGAGTCCATGTAATGCAAGTGGATTCAGAAACCACACAAAGTGAACATGACGGTAATCCATAAACCCCAGCTGATGAATCAGTGCTTCTGAAGTGAAACAAATATTTCAAACTTTTTACAATATAAGCCTTTGCTTCCGGCCAACACACACACATTCAGGAGTTCATGTTTGTCTTAAACGTCAGCACGTTCTGAAGCGTGATATAAGCGAACTGTGAAACTCACAGGAATGCCGCTCATCCTCCGCATCACTTCTGGTGTGAGCTTCAGAACGCACTTGTGTCGCT
>NC_140218.1:3473846-3558846 GCF_951802725.1 Rutilus rutilus | reverse complement strand
AATACAGAATTAATAATAATTAAAAAAAAAATCTATTATATTCAATGGGGAAAAATAGAACATAATTATTGCATAAATATTAATTATTATTATAAAATTCTCTCAAAACACCACAGAAAAAAAAAGAAAAAATATTATTGAACAAAAATACATTTAATTGATTTTACTGAAAAAAAAAAAAATCTGAATCCCCCTCCGGGTCATTTTAGACCCGAAGACCCCAAGTGTGACGAAAACATGAGGAACCCCAGAGGGCTAGGCTACTGTATTGTATATGTCTGATTTATGTTGAAGTGTTTAGGACATGGCTTTTAATGCTGAGTCTTTTGTTTATCTACACAGGCTATCAAAGTATATCAAAATATGAATTTAGATTTATTGGCCAATATATCGGTTATTGACAAAAATAAATAGTAAAGTAAAAATATCTGAAAAATCTGCTTGAGTAACGAAGTATTTGTGCTTCCCATCTCTGACACTTTGACATGGTGATCTACATTTAACAGCCTTTACTTTAAACACACTCAATCTCAGCACAGTCAGGATTAACACAGTCCATTCATTTTAATTTTAGGGGGAAACTGGAAACTGTAGAGATTTTTCTCCAGGTTTAAAGTCTACATCATGTCAATGTCACAGATTATGACCTGGAGAAACACTATAGTACATCGATGACACGTCAGTGTGTGTATTATTAATGAGACTGCGTGTTCTTATCCTATGAGAAGACATTTCTCTTCTTCATGACAGCACACGGTGTTTTTCTATGACAGACGCTTCAAACTGTAAAATCAGGCAGTAGTTTAGAGAGGCGTTCATGGGTCGCAAGTGTGTGTGTCCATGGAGCAAGAGTTGAGTGTGTTGCAGGCTTCCCCCGTGATGCTGTCAGGCCGAGACTCGCTGCGGGCGCTTGGTTGGCCAGAAACTACCGACACAATCAAACTGTGTGTGTGTGTGTGTGTGTGTGTGTGTGTGTAACAAGTGTCTTTCTAAGGAGAGCTACGAGAATTTCTGTCTTCTCTGTCACTATCCATCTTTATTGTCAGTGTCCTGAAGGGACGTAGATGTGTGACATTTGTATGAGATCAATACAAATTATATTACAATTATACTCGTCCCTCTCTCTCTCTCCTCTGTCTTGCTCTGCCACACACACACACACACACACACACACTATAATGAATACCGGTTCTTTATAGCGTTCTTCCTATAAGATTATTTTACAAAGTAAATACCAAAATCATCCAGGAAATTATGGAGTTCTGCTGGACCCTTAGAATCGTCCCAATCCTCCCCTGCTAACACACACACACACACACACACACACACACACACACGTTGGGTTTACATGTTTTATGGGGACTTTCCATAGAAATAATGATTTTTATACTCTACAAACTCTATAATCAATCCCCTAATCCTAACTGATGAATTTTCACAATGTGAACTAATGAGTATTTGTATATATTTCATATTGACAGGATTATGTTATTTTTTAAGTGTCATGTTTATCTCTGGATATAGGCTTAATGTGTGTCATTGTTCTCTACAGGTTGGAGAGGTGTGGTGTGACAGATGAAGGTTGTGCTGCTCTGGCTTCAGCTCTGAGATCAAACCCCTCACACCTGAGATATCTGGATCTGTCTGGGAATAATCTAGGAGACTCAGGAGTGAAGCTGTTAGAGGATCTGAGGGATGATCCACATTATAAACTGGAGACACTGTGGTAAGAATAGTTTAACGATTTTCATCATCATATTTTTATTTAAAGTTCAAATGGCTGATTTACTCACTAGAAATATAAGTAAATTGTACCAGGTTCAGTAACACCATGTGTGTGTGTGTGTGTGTGTGTGTGTGTGTGTGTGTGTGTGTGTGTGTGTGTGTGTGTGTGTGTGTGTGTGAATATTTTGTCTGAGATCATCAGATAATGAGTCTTAAATTCAGCTTCAGTTTCTGTTGGTCTCTGAACTTTAAACTGTGTTTAATATGAGTGTAATTCTGCTCATACTGTTGTGACTGATTGTGAAAATAATATTAATGTTATTTTCAGCTTTTCCCCTTTAACTGTCTCTATAGGCATCTTTACACAGCGAGTTAAGGCTGCTCTAAAGCGGCTCTGTGTCTGCTCAAAGTTCTGTGGAAAGACACAATGCCGCATGAAAGCAGACTTAAAATATGCCGGGTCTGACCCGCCTCAGCCCCGAGTGTCAAAGATGACTCTGATATTGTTTTGTTCAGTGTAAATGAACGCGATCTTGTGTCGCTCTAAACTACGCCATTGTCATGACAACCAAACGCGCGGCGCGAGAATCAAGAAGCGGAAGACTAAACATATCGGCCATAATCCATATTGTTTTAGCCAAATTAAAAAATGTCAGCCAACAAGAGACAATAAAGTAAAAGTGTCCTGTACTCACATCGTGAAGAAACCACCAGAATAACAGAGTCGACGTGTGTAATCAATTGGCTTTCGCCGTTTGTAATCTTCCTCTGAAGAGACTGGCAGATCAACGCGCTTCTACATTTCTCTCAGATACGCTAATGCTTATTCGCCGTCACTGTGTGATATTATATTCCAGAAATCCTCTTCTTGAGGACGATATTTCACACACACACACACACACACACACACACACACACACGACAGCAGAATTGTTCTTTCTGGCTCTTTGAAAAACATGAATAAATCCTGCGGTGATCGACCCGGTGTAATAATTCATAATATATTTGTAGCATTTGTTCCATCTGGAATAGTTTTATTAAGAAATATAAAATAGCTCTCAGTACCACATAATTATGACGAACATCAGAGCGTGAGATCGCTATATCACACAGAGGAAATCTGACATTCTGTGTTTTTATTTATCTTGAGTTTTATTTCTTTAATATTTAATTACTTTTAAATTCATTTTATAACACTTTGTTAAAACTGTAGTTTTAAAATAGTAATGTTCAAAGTATTATTTCCTGCGATTTTAATAACTAATTCCTGTGTAAATGCATTTATGTTCTCGGCGTCAGAGAAGCAATAAACATTCTGTGTAAATGCACATTTTGTGATTTTATGCCGCTTCAGATTTGGTTTGTGTGTAAAGACGCCTTATGTGTGTGATAATCTGAGATCTGGGTTGTTATGAACTGATATTAAATGTGTAGTGAGTGTAATGGGCATTTCTGCTGGTTCTGGATCAGCTGTCCGGTGTGTGAAAGTGACCTTTCATGTGCTTTTGATTTTGTAAAGTGACTTTGAGCATCAGATAGAAGCGATATGATCATGCTTGAGAATGAATTAATATAGATTATCTAGTTAGTTTTCTTATGAAAAGATGTGACAGATGTAATATCTCATACTGCATATGTGACTGTGTGTGTGTTTTATTTTAGGATTGGCAATCAGATGACAGTGTGATCTTCTGCTGATCATCTGATGGTGAATAAGGATCCACTACAGAGACTCAGTCAACAGAATCAACAGAGACTGAAGATACAGTGACTTCACTGTTAGAAATGAAGACTTCATGTAGATCTCAGCGATCCTCTGACAGACCTGATGAGGCGGCAGTGAAACACCTTTTATTTCACAGCAAATTACAGTTTCTCATTCATAGATTAATCATTTTATGTGTATAAACGCACAGTAACTCAAAAAGCTCTGAGTTTTGTCACAGAGTAAATAAAGAGCCTGAATATCTCTGTGTTTGTGTTGTACCAGCAGAGGGAGACAAAGACTGATGAAATATTCATTTTTCATAATCATGAGAAGAAGAAGAAACAGTTCAAGCTCACTTTTGGAAAACAATGGAAGCTCAAGTTTATACATAATGTTTTTAATAATGGTTGCATTACATGTGTATTACTGTATTAAAGGGGTCATATGATGTGTTTTCATGTTTTCTTTTTCTTTAGTGTGGTAGATGTTTTTGCATGTATAAGATCTACAAACTTACAAAGCTCAAAGTCTCCTATAAAAGATTTTGGTGCTCGAGCCCCTTTTTCAAAATGAATCAGAAGTGCCCCTCTCAAACAAATATCAATGATAATATTGTGGTCAATAAAACAAAATGCATTCGATTATAATTAACATGACAATGTGAACAAAACTAACGACAATTTATTATTTTTTCCGAAGTGTTAACAACTTAGTGTTAACTAATAATTGTTATAAACTGGTACTACCAACAAAATATGAGTGCATTCCTGGAGCTGGGCGTCGTTACACTCCATCCTCATGATCGCTTTCTGCAGGACTTTTACGGCTTTCCTCAACTCACTGAAGTGACGTCGGTGTCCGGGTTAGCGCTAGCATGAGCCGTCAGGCAAGTGTTATTTAAATAAACTCCTGATGAGAGGTATCGCGTAGAATGCAGGGTTGTTATTAACTACAAACAAAAAAAAATACTGAAAATATATTATATATATATACTGTATTTTAAGTATTTGAAATAAAATACAATAAACCTTTTTTTTATTTCAGCTAGCTGCCAAGGCAAATGTTTTGTTTAAAAACCTTTTTTGTTTAAAATAACTAAAACTTAATAAAAACTATTAAATATCAAAATATTTACAGACTATAATAGTATATCAGTGATACTTTGTGATTTTGTAGTGTACTACTATATTGTAGGCTATATCTTGTATATTGTATTTTGAATATTGTATGTTTAGTTTATTGTTTTAATGTTTTTATAACGTTTAATTTTTGAGAAGTAACATTTAAAGGTGCTCTATAAAAGTTTTTCATTATTATACTAAAAAAGCAGTGTATTAAATCAAATATTTATGTAAATATTACACATACTTTTTTCTTTATTTATTAGGGACCATGTACAATTTCAAACATAAATGTTACCATTTGATGCATTGTACTAGAGTTAGCTACAGGCTAATTTACATCTGCAGTCCCCGGGCAGGGTACATAAAAAAAAACAAAAAACATACAAATAACACTCCTCCACCCCCTGCCCCCTAAACACACAAACACAAAACACAAAACACATTTTGTCTGCACCACATCAGTGTCAGTGGGTACAGATTTGAGTGGTCTTCAGAAAAGATTTCAGTTGTGATTTAAAACTCTTGATGAAACTGCAGCTCTTTATGTCATCTAGCTTTAAAAGAAAAAGCAGATTGTCTAAAGGTTGAATGGCAAAGAGGTATGTTACAGTCAAAAATAGAAGCTATTCTGGTAGATTGTATAGAAATTGCATGGCGATTGCAAACAAAAAACAATAAACATGCAGGGGCCAGGCTGTGTAGAATCTTATACACTAGTCAAGTTTGAAAAGAGTCTAACATTTTCAAAACTCAATAAATTGTGTTTCTCTAGGATCTTGGAATGGTGGTGACGAAATGGCTTTTTATCAAGGATTTTTATAGCTTGCTTATATAATGATTCTAGAGGTCTAATGGCAGATTCACTGGCCTGTCCCCAACAGGTGATACTGTTGATACTATAAAGTCCCGTATTAACTACAAGGTATTTCTATTGACTTATAAAGCCCTAAACGGCTTAGCTCCAGTCTATTTAACGGATCTTCTATTGCCCTATAATCCATCGCGCTCTTTAAGATCACTAAATTCTAGGTCCACCAAAGGAGGGAGAGCATTTTCACATTTAGCTCCAAAACTCTGGAATAGTCTTCCTGATACTGTTCGTTGCTCAGACTCGCTCTCCCAGTTTAAAACTAGATTAAAGACGCATCTCTTCAGCCAGGCATTCGTATAATATATTTTTTTAATCTTACAGTTAATTCCGGTCTCTAGTTCATAAACACCAGAGGAGAACTGGCCCCCGACTGAGCCTGGGTTCTCCCAAGGTTTTTCTTTCTCCATTAGGTCGCCTGATGGAGTTTTTCGGTTCCTTGCCACTGTTCCCTTTGGCTTGCTCAGTTGGGGATATTTTGGGGATATTTAATTTAATCTTATCAATCAATAAATTCCACTAGAAACAAACCTTGTTGTATTATTTTAATTTAATACTGTGAAGCTGCTTTGATACAAATGTGATGTGAAAAGTGCAATACAAATATACTTGACTTGACTTGACCCCCAGATGGGTTACTCCAACCGCTGTCCCTTCAAAACCGTGGTCCCACATTGCGCTAGATTTTATCACCGCCCTCCCGCCCTCCCAGGGCAATACGGTCGTTTTGACCATAGTGGACCGGTTTCTTGAAGGTGGCTCATTTTATTCCCTTGCCTAAATTACCCTCTGCCAAGGAGACCGGTGGCTGTGGTTGACCATGTTTTTGGCTTACATGGCCTTCCGATAGACGTGGTCTCCGACAGGGGTCCCCAATTTGTGTCCAAATTTTGGTGAGAATTTTGTAGATTACTGGGAGCGACTGTCAGTCTGTCCTCTGGGTTTCATCCCCAGAGCAATGGCCAAACCGAGAGAGCCAACCAGGATTTGGAAAGAGTGTTGCGATGTTTGGTGTCCAAGAATCCTTCCTCCTGGAGTCAGCAGCTCTCGATGGTTGAGTACGCACATAACTCGTTACCAGCGTCATCCACGGGCCTATCTCCGTTTGAGTGTAGCTTAGGTTACCAGCCACCAGTTTTTCCCAGTCTGGAATCCGAAGTCGCAGTCCCCTCCACCCACGCTTTCGTCCAGAGGTGTCTCCCGTATCCGTCATTGGTCAAAAAGTGTGGCTTTCAACCAAGAATATTCCTCTCCGCTCCGTCTCTAACAAACTAGCTCCCAAATATATTGGCCCCGTTACTGTCTCCAAGATCATTAATCTGGTGGCAGTCCGCCTCAAACTTCCTCCGGCGTACAGGAGGATTCATTCCGTTTTTCATGTGTCCAAATTGAAACCCGTATTTCATTCAGATATTAATCCGCCTGCCCTGGTTCCCCCACCGCCGCGACTCGTAGATGGGGAACCAACTTATTTGGTAAATCGTATTCTGGATTCGAGACAGAGGGGACGAGGATTCCAGTACTTGGTGGACTGGGAAGGTTACGGTCCGGAGGAGAGGAGTTGGGTGCCTGCAAGGGACATATTGGATCATTCTCTTATCGATGATTACAATCGTCAGGTAAGTTCCTCTTGAAGCGCCAGGTGGCGATCCTGAGGGAGGGGGTACTGTCACGGTTCATGGATCCGTATGCTCATTTCTGTGTGTGTGTCTGTGTGTAGGTCCACTCGTTGGGCTTGTTAGGGTTAATTAATCACTGCGCACCTGATAAGTTAATCAGAGTGGGCACAGGTGTAACTCATCTACACTGTCTTCATCTGGCTGGCGTTCTGTGTGTGTGTTATCGGATCGTTGTTGCTCATGTCTTGTCTTGCTCTCTGTCAGCTCTTCTAGTGACTCGAGTCTGTATTCTACTGCTTTGCTGTTCTCTCATTCTCTGGATGGTGAGGACTGGATGAAGTTATTCCTTGTCTTCGCTGAAGTCTTTGCACGGCCGGATTATTCTGCACTTCTACTGAGACTGTGTTTGGAGTTGTCAAATAAAGACTGCAATTGGATCTTGAGTTTCTGTTTCGTGACAACTGGTAATATACTTATCGGTCTATAATTACTTGCTTCATAGCGGTCTCCAGATTTGAAGATAGGTGAGATAACTGCATGCTTCCAGTTATCAGGAAAGCAGCTGTGTGTAATTGAAAGATTAATTAAATGTGTAATTGGGGGGGTTAAAGTCTCTAAATGTTTCTTAACTGACATACTATCCATGTTAAAAGCATCTCTACTTTTAGAATTCTTTAAAGAACAGATGATCTTTTAAACTTGTTCTTCATTAGTTGTCACCAAATTGAAACCCTGACCTTTATTAGTATGTGGCCTATAGCAAGTTCTTTTTTGAAATGATTTCCATTGAAATGATTTCCTGTACTTTTTTATTTTTTCTCGTTCGTCAGGTTGTTGGCAGTGACTGTAAAGTTCACTCTGAAATCCATTAACCTGGAGACGGTTCAGTATCACGAGCTTCCAGACTGTTACGTCTTCAACATTATGGTATGTCACATGACCTTTCAGTTATTATTACATTATTGCTCATCTCCGACATTCATCTCTGTTTCCTCTTACATTCATAAACTCATGAGTGGGATCAAATGGGAGGATTCTCAGCTGGGAAAGTTTGCAGGTTTTTCCTTTATTGAACACGTGACCATCGCCCTGTTTCCAGAAAAACAATTCTACATAGTTTCTTGATCATCAAATTTCTTGATTTTCTTCAGGGTGTTGTCCCCTGGCATAGTGGAGAATGCTTGTCACGATGAAAAACAAGCAATCAACGTGGTTTCTGGTGAGTGGTACAGAGGAACTCACATTTCTGGGGCAGACTGTTGTAACTCCTCACAGCTCCATACCCCCTCTCAATGTTATGATGATGTTGGCCTCACACAGTCATCGCTCAACTCTAATACCTTTCTCACATAAAACACCTCCCTTCTCTATTGGGCAGGTGCCCAGTGGCGGCGTAGCCCTGGCTTAGGTTGTCCCCCTCTGGCCATCGGAGAATCTTACCCATCTCTGGGTCAACACCTCATGCACACTGGTAACCGCTCTTTCCCATCACAAAATCAGTTTTCTTCAACAGAATCAGTTGTTCTCTGGAGCTTAGGGAAGGCACATTCAAGAGTCACACAGAGCCATTCGGACCTAATAGTGTTCACAGGGAGACAGGCTAATAACAACAGTATTTAATCACTTCTTTAAAATCATTCAGTTTTACAAATTGACCTCTAAATATGTCAGATCTGAACTGCCTGTAGTATGATTTATTTTAACATATGGTTTTCAACTGAAACACTGTGCTTTACTATAAATAGCTTATTATCACTTATGACACAGGCTCAGATTACAGCTTCTAGCTGACATTGAATGAGAGAGACAGACTGTTTAGAGGCATTCAGGACTTTGCATCTTCAAAAACAGAAAACTTTTAATTCTAGCCCAACTTAAGGCATCTTTGCCTAAATTATCATTATAAATCATTCGTTAGATTTGTCTCTCCATATCATCTAAAACCTTATCAAAGCGTTTCATTCTAAACACGGTCATCCTTTTAGTGACTGGTACTTTTAAAATATTTTGCAACTCATTTAGTCTTATCTGTAATTTTACATCAACCGGTACTTTTTATAGTTCTTTCCTTTCAAAAGGAATTCCTTACACTTAAATCTTTCAATCTTCTTACAACTTTCAAAGGTTCCATCTATCAACTTTCTTTTCTCCCTCATTTACTCGCACATTCTCTTCACTTTCCTTAGCACTGCATTCACATTCTTAGTTCTTTCTCAGACGAAAACTTCAATATCGTCATCCAAACACTGTTCCACTTTCAAACCCACATCAATACACCTACCGAGTGGGCATTTACAGTCACTGCCAAATGACCCCGCTGACCACAATAAAACACTCTCTGTAATCCTGCCTATAGTCTTATCACTGTGATCTTTCTCAGCTCCACCCTACTTCACACTCCTGAAGCAGTGTGTTGTATTCAGGAAATGCAAACAGAGCCACTGATAAGCAGTTCTCTGTATTTTCCCCCACTGTCCCAGTTGCAAATTCAATTACAATAGCCGAATCATAGTCTTCATCATATTAACATTAATCTACTTTCTAACCCATATTAACACAGACTTTTCTTTAAATTTGAGTCATTTTGGCACTTTCTTTGTTTGGAGCCAGTCAAGTTATTGTTTATCTTTCCAATCAGAATCAAACTTTTACAAAAACATCATCTGCAAATCTCTTTAAACTGAGAGCTTCAGAGCAGAGCTGCTTACAGCATTTGCTCTCTTCTGTCTCACTATTTGTATCAGGACTGTTCAGTTACTCTTCATACAGAATAAAGAAATTTAGCATGTCATCAATTTCATTAACACTGGTTTGAAAGCTTATTCTTCTATCAAATGGTTAGTTTGCAGATTCAACTTAAATCACAAGATTATATTACTCATATCTCAGTCCCTAAATTACACAGACAGCTATCATAGCCGCTTGCACCTTCAACTCTTGTTATAAAAATATAGCAATCTATTCTTCAATACTCTTGTTTTCATAACATTAATGCAATAAATCACATTTAAATCATTATTATTGGCAGAACATTAATTTTCATAATCGACACGGAAAATCAAAATATTCTAAGCGGGTTTCACAAAGTTTCTGATTAACTTTAGTCACACATGTCTAGGGAAATTATCTCCATCCCATTATTTCCTTTATAAAACAATATATTTTCCT
Source organism: Rutilus rutilus (assembly GCF_951802725.1). Taxonomy (NCBI): domain Eukaryota; kingdom Metazoa; phylum Chordata; class Actinopteri; order Cypriniformes; family Leuciscidae; genus Rutilus; species Rutilus rutilus. The sequence goes on along the minus strand of NC_140218.1, from coordinate 3,548,634 downwards.
TAAATGGCTTAATATCAACAAAATATCCAATCTTTGGACATTTCTAATTTGGTAGTATCATCAACAACACTGATTACAAAACAAGTATACATTTAACATCCAGAAGCCGGTTTGAGCAAGCAAGCGCTGTTGCTGTACTCCCAGCATTGCTGGACACTTTAGGTTCAAAAGACAATGGTTGTCAAACTAAAAATAAACATCATTTCAATCATTATTTTACCACTAAAATATAGATTTTTTTCCCCGTTTTGCTTAATGAAACATTCCTTATCTTTATATCACGTTAATCCCTGTTAATCATACTCAATGCCTTATTTTTATCTGAAACTCACTTTTCATACCATTTCAACTTAATTTGACTTAACAGGCGTTCATAAATAGTTCCATGAATTCTATCTTTCCCTACATTCAGTTCCTTCTGTGTCTGTTCTCTTTTATCTGCTTTTTTCAATCCAACAATTCACTGTTTGTAAATTCTATCAGGAAAAACCCACATTTTCCTACTATCTTTCCCTAAATGCTAATTCTTCTACATTATTTTTTTTTATCTGCTTCTTCAAGCTAGCAATCCACAGTCTGGGCATTTGTAAGAAACCCTGAACTTTTATACATTCTCAAACAATTCAGCAGACACATCTTTTGCAAAAATGTCGTCATTCACACGCAAAGATTTGCAAGCGGTTTCTTCATTGCAGATAGCAGAATGTAAATCAGTGTGTGTGTTTGTGTGTGTGTCGTGTTTGCGTGTTAGTAATAAATGGTCACTTCCCTGTCTTGTGGTCAGCGACCTGATCGCCACGGCTCCTCTTGTTTCAATCCGACTGTAGATTTGGGCACGCATTGCTCCAATGCTCGTCTTTCTTGCACACTCTGCATACAGTTTCTGACCGTGTGATCATTCGTAGCACACACGTAGCACCGCCATTTCTTTCCGTCACCTCTTCCTCTTGTCTTTTGTTGAGTTGCAGGCTTGTTTGTCAGATGAGCCATCGCATCTCTCATATCAGACACTGTCCAAGCTCTAAAGACTAACATTGGAGAGCAGTCGAGATCGAGGTCCAGTTTCAGTGCTTTCAGCTCTGCCCCGGGGTAGTGATGGTTATATGCCGGCGGCATATATTCTTACTTTGCTTAAAGGTCCCGTTCTACGTGATCCCATGTTTCAAACTTTAGTTAGTGTGTAATGTTGTTGTTAGAGTATAAATAATATCTGTAAAATTATAAAGCTCAAAGTTCAATGCCAAGCGAGATATTTTATTTAACAGAAGTTGACTACAAAAAACGGCTCGATTGGACTACACCCCTCTACTTCCGTCATTAGTGACATCACCAGAACCGTGTTTAGACTAACCTCCGCCCACAGGAACACAGGCGTATTGATGGCGAAATGTCAACAGATGGTTAATGTTTATCTATAATCGGATACCGCAAAAGTTTAATTCGAAGTTAGTTTGCTCTGTCCATTTCACCACGGACTGTTTTTCTAACCTGGGATAATATCAAGCAGACTTCTCTCAGCGTCTCATACTGACGAAGGGGACAATTTCAACTATATTCCAGCAAGCGGTAAGTACAAGTAGTGATTTAATATGGAAGTAGCGATCAACTTCACATCGTTTCTCTTAGTAGGATGAAAATAATCTAACTTAAACTGTGATTAATATACAGAAAGCGATCAAAGAACAATCCCTTTCCAATCGTCCAAGCTGTCAATCACACAGCGCGAGTTTATATGGACACTTGCCAACACTCGTTATGAAATCAATGACGCTGTTACACTGCACAACGAAGCTCTTACTGTATTTATATGCCTCATGTTTGCATTGGTGAAATCATTAGTGAGAGTGCAGAAACTGCGTTGCAATGATAAGATCTTTTTTCACGCGATCAACAGGCTGTCATCTGCTCAATGCTCGTCACTGCAATTTTTTATGTGATTGAAAGAGATCTAAATACTTAAAAAACTTCTCACGATTCGTTAATCCCGATAGCTGTAATAGTAAAAACGTATAATAGCTGTAATAGTAAAAGTTTTCCAGATAGTTCCACATGTAATGCCAGATATTTCATATGCAAGCATTTCAGCCAATCACAGCAGAGGGCGTTTACACTGAAGTCTCTCAGCAGACACGCCCCTTCAAACAGAGTGTTCAAACCAGGGAATGAAATCAGGCAAGGAAATATGCCTTTTATTTCTAAATTATAACAATTTTTGATCTAAAAAACATACTAACACTATAAGGGCACCCCTGGAAACATGATAAAATAATAAAAATAATCCATGGAATGGGTCCTTTAATGTCCCTTCTTCGGGAAAATCATGATATTTAATCAATTTTTCTATGTCCAGCATACATTTATGTCCGTTATTCTTTTTCATTTGACAGAAAACCGGTGTATTAAAATTATTCAGCTTAGGCTTACTGTTAGGTGACCCCATACTGGCCGACACTATCTCTCCTGGATTTTCCTTCGACACGCGTCTAATAATCTGTCAAATGTCTTCAACAGATATGATTTTGTCACCTCAAATCGGCAAGGTTTAGCAAATATGCTTCCTGTAATTACGGTTTACTCAAAATCTTTCCGTGAGTACTTTCCAGCGCTCGACTGATTCTGGTTCACCTAATTAATCAGGTGTGGCTCTTCCGTCCACTTGTGGCTCTTTCGTCCACTTCTACAAGACTTCCTCAGGTTACAGAGATTTTGAGTAAACCTAATTAATCAGGTGTGGCTCTTCCGTCCACTTCTACGAGCTAGTTTTTCAACATCCCCCTTGAAAATCTTCTCTGCCCGTACCAAAGAGATAGTTCCAGCCACTATGGTTCACTCACAGTCATATCAAATTACACCACACAAATTTAAATAATTTTACTGTCTCTTACCCGAGATGCTTTTGCTGCCACCGGGTTCTTTCTGATCTCAGTTGAGTCCCTCCTGGCCCTGAAAGCAGTTTGGCTCTTCTCTCTCAATATTCGAGGTAAGATCAAAGCCGGGTGTTTTGAGATGATCAATTCGTCAAATCCGCTGTCTCAGGACCAGAAGAGACTTCCACGAGATCCTGACTTCTGACACCAATTGTTGTGGCAAATACAATAATTAACAAACAGCATCAAGGCATTAGAAACATTCAGGGTCAAATTGTATTAAAGAGAAGAAGTTTTATTCTCTTTAAGAGGCTTGGTCACACAAATGACCGCAGCTAACCGGTGAGAGGAGCAAAAACCTGATCACACAGAAAACAGACAGTCTTTTTATACAGTCTCTTCTCCTGTAATTTTCCGCTCCCCAAGTAAACCAGATCTAGCTGGATTTAAGGAATACAGTGGTCTTCTAAACCCCCCTGGGGTTTTACTGTCCTCACTCCCGTGAGGTCAAAAGGTCTTTGTTTGTGGCTAAACAATCCCTCTGTCTTTCCTGAACACAAATTACCCACACTAGAGAGTTCAAAGGCTCATCTGACCATTTGTTTTACTGTGTGATTATTGTCCCTGCCAGGTGCATTCATTCCAGGAGAGAAAACACATGATTGAATTGAAAGAAAACCCACACAATGTTTAAGGAAATAAATAAATTAAAAGTAAACTATTAATTTTTTCCACAACAATAACAAAGATTATTCCAAACAATCATGCATTGATGTTTTCCTAATATCACATGAACTGGAACAGTGTGTCCAGATGGTTTCTGTAGAGCCGTCAGTCTTAACTGACCATAAGGGTATATCACTCTTGATAAATATTCACGGTCCAGGTGAATCTAAATTTAAAAGGGGTTATTGGAAACTGAATAAAAAGTTAATAGATGATCACAATTTTAAACTGATGGCATTAAAGTTAATTGATAAGCACTGGTCTCAGGCTAAAATAACAAATGTCTATGGAGAACATTGGGAAGTAATGAAATACTAAATTAGAAACCTAGCTATTTCAATGGGGAATTGATTGCTTCAGTTAAAAGACAAAAAGAATACATTGTTATCAAAGGAATAATGCGCCTATCGAGAACTAATGGATTTGGGGGGAAAGAAATACTAAGTACTTTTTTAATTTGGAAAAAAGAAATGGCGAATTGACCTCTATAAACAAATTGTTAATTAATAATACAGTCACAGAGGATGAAAAAAATAGATCACAGTTTGTTACTTAGTTTTACAAAGGTCTGTACGCTCCCAACTTTGTCTCTACAGATCTGAATGACTTTATAGATAATGTCTTAGATAAAGCCAAAGTTATTGAGGATGATGTTAAATAGTTTTGTGATGGTGATTTAAGGTTGGAGGAAGTTAAAGAGTGTATTGGCAACCTTAAAGATAATCGTTCTCCAGGTAATGATGGACTTGTCAGTGAGTTTTATAAAGTGTTTGAGATAAGTTGGCTCCATTTTTGCTGGCCGTATTTCTAGAATCTGTTGAAAAGGGGGAACTGCCCTCCTCTTTAAAACACCGTATTATTACATTAATTCCAAAGCCAAACAAAAATATTCTTCGTTTAGAGAATTGGAGACCCATTAGTCTATTAAATAATGATGCCAAATGATTTGCTTTGATCTTTGCCAAAAGACTGAAAAAAGGATTAAAAGATATTATAGATGAGGAACAGACTGGATTTATTCAAGGAAGACACATTAGTAATAATATTAGATTGATACTTGATATGGTAGACTACAATGATTGTGTTTTAGATGATAGTTTTATCTTATTTATTGATTTTCACAAGGCATTTGATACCATATGTAGTGGGTAGGGTGGTTGAGATGGGAAGTGTACCTTTAAGGCCTGCTCACTGGCACTGATTATTTGGATCAGGTGGTGTAAGTGACGCGTCCCTTTAAATGTGTCGTGAGACATGGACAGGAAAACATTAATGTGGTGTGAGTTGAAGAGTGAGCCTCTTGGTGTATCGGCTGTGTAAACGGGAGAATGTGAGTCTTTTTGGAAGGTCATGTGTGACGGTGTGGCCTGGGCCGTCTGCACAATGGAGACACAAACGTGGAAATAGGGGTTTCACTTCACAGAGAATAAATCAGTTCCACAGCATATCTCGTTATCTCTGCGGTTTATTTAAAACAGTACTCTTTCTTTTTAATCTTTTTCTTTTGCGTTGTGATCGTATAATGAGTACAATTTTGCAGATTGACAATTATAAAACATTTTCAGTGAATTAATCACAAATCAACTCAATGAAAAACAGAACAATTAAATTAAATTCAATAGAAAGGGAAACATCCCCACCTAGTGGTGAACATGCACAATTCTACATGAATAAAGCAATTAATCCATAAAACACATTATAACAATATATTTTATACACATTACCTGCACAATGGAGATACAAACGTGGAAATAGGGGTTTCACTTCACAGAGAATAAATCAGTTCTACATAAAACACAAGACAATGCACAAATTAACTGCGGTTGTGCCTCGTAATACTTACAATGTCAAAATAACTCGATGTAATATAACACACTCGACGCCAAACACACATCAAAATATGCCTTACAAGTTCATTGCAGGATAAATCTACAATAAAGGGGTTATTTATGTGTTTTGAACACTTTTAACTGGCAGGCGTCCAAAAAAAAACGTAAGTTTATCTAATCCTTTTTTTTTTTGTCCTAATCTTTCAATCAGAGATTTAATATTGTTTTAAATTGTCACGATGCTATCAAACATCGCATCATAAACCACTTATGCTTGTGATTACAGGAGGATTGCCTTCGTCTGTCACTAGCCACTGTTTTTCCTGGATTTAACCATTCTGTTTTACTTTTTATTTCTTTGTGTGTGTGTGTGTGTGTGTGTGTCTGGGGGATCTGCTACACCGTTCTGTGATGACCTGGACCTGATGGAGTCCTGCTAGTGGTAGCTTGTTCATTTAAATGTTTGTTTTTCGTCTGTTTGGCAATCATCATACTCCAATATTCGGCCCATGGGCATTGTGTAATATCTCCTTTGGGGACAGTGTTTATTTTGCCATGTTCACTAGTGTGAAGTGTGAAATGCTGTGTTAGGTGTGTGTATGCACGGCAATGATTTGGTTTGAAGTGTCTCTTGCAGTGTTTGAGTGTGTGTATGTGGACCGTATCTATTTATTTGACTTTATTCACTGTAGACTAGGTATTGTTAGACTTTATATCCTGTAACTCATTCACTATGAGACTTTTATACACTGTGATTTATTTATTGTAGAATTGTTCACTGTTATCTACGGGGAACATTTGTCTGCTCTGATTGCCTATCAGTGTATCATGGTGTTTAGTGTTTAATACAATTATATTTGAGTACATCAGTCCCATTTCTGTTCCTTCATTGGACACAACCTGCCTGAATAGTGTAAAGGGGAGCGCTGTTTGGATTTTCTAGTTTAGATATTCAAATTGCGTGCGTTTGAGCGCCGCCTAGGGGTCACACATAGAACATCACTTCTTATTTAAAGCGACTGAATTGTTTGGGTTTGGCAGTTATTTCCAGAAAGCTATCAAACCCCTATAGAGAGGATGTCCCAGTTCTGGAAGATGATCAAGGGGGACTTCTGGCAGATCTGAGATAGGTAGAGGGATCAGACAAGGGTGTCCAATCTCCCCATTTTGGTTTTTGTTAGCAACGCAAATAATGGCCCTTCACATTAAAAAAGGACATTTTCAAGGAATTACAGCATTAGGGAAAACATTGAAGTTGTGTCAGTTTGCAGATGACACTGCTTTATTTCTGAAAGATAGGAATGCACTGAAATGCATAAAATAATTGTCAGATGTATCAGGGCTAGGAATGAATATGAATAAATCTGTTTCCTCTTCAAGAATGTAGTTTAACTCATTTCCATAATATTCCAATTACAAACCAAGTAACATATCTGGGAGTTGTTATATGTAAAGATGAAAATCTGCATAACAATTTAAACTTCAATCCAATGATTAACAAAACTAGTGAGAGGTTTAATGCGGTTACAAAGGGATCTGTCAATTCAGGGACGGGTACTTCTGTCAAAAGCTGAAGGAATCTCCAGATCAGTCTATGTGTCTATCATTGGATATTCCCCCTAAAGTTACCAAACAACTGGATAAAATGCTTTTTGATTTTATATGGAAAAACAAGCCACATTATTTGAGAAAATAAATTTTATGCAACCCCAAAGATCATGGTGGTTTAGAGGTTTAGAGTTATGACGCTTTGAACAATGTATTTAAAATAAATCGGCTTATTCAGTATTTAAAAAATAAAGACAGTATCTGGAATTCCTTTCCTAACTCTCTATTTAAACAATTGGACGACCTCTCATTTTCACTGAAGTGTAATTATTCAATTGAAAAAATAGCAAAATTTAATAAACAGGCTCTCATGGCATGGACACGGGCCTACAAACATAACTTTTCACCAGGAGATATTATATCTGGAACAACAAAGACATCCTTTACAAAAATAAATCTCTCTTTTTTGATTACTGGTTTGAAAACAATATTATATTAGTTAGTTAGTCAGCTTTTGAATAATGATGGAAATTTATTAACATATAGAGAATTTTTGAGTTAATTTAAAATACCAGTCAGACCTAAAGACTTTGCAGTTGTAATGGATGCAATTCCCAGGAAAGTATTGATCCTTCTTAGAAATGCATCACAGGAGGAAGATCTACATTTGACAGATATCATGGGGGAAATATTTCTTGGTAATACAAATATTTTACAAAATAAAGTCTCAAATAACTACATTAGGAATATACTTAATAATATTGTTTACCCTCCAGCTCGTTTGGTCATCCGACATTCTTCGTGAATAAACATGACCTCTGATGTTTGTATACATATATACCAACGTACCATCACGTCACATATGCAAATATAAGGCTTGTTCGACTTCATGCAGCTCTGCGCAGACCGATCGCTGGCTGACTTGAAGCATTGCATGCCGGTTAGAAATTTTGTCCGACTTGATACAGCCAGAGAATAGCTGTGTGCATCCTCCGAAGGCCGTATTTGAAGGCCGATTTGCCGCATTTGAAGACCGATTGCGTCACCGCGGCGCGATGAAGGCTGTCCCAATAGGCTAGGAAATTTATAATTATTATAAAAATAATAATTAATTATTGCAAACCGAATGTGAGGACGGGGCCTTGATTTCGCGGCTTTACTTCCCGCTCACGACTGCGCAGGTCTGGTCCCGAGATCGCTACTGCGCAGGTCTGGTCCCGAGATCGCTACTGCGCAGGTCTGGTCCCGAGATCGCTACTGCGCAGGTCTGGTCCCGAGATCGCTACTGCGCACGTCTGGTCCCGAGATCGCTACTGCACAGGTCTAGTCCCGAGATCGCTACTGCACAGGTCTGGTCCCGAGATCGCTACTGCGCAGGTCTGGTCCCGAGATCGCTACTGCGCACGTCTGGTCCCGAGATCGCTACTGCGCACGTCTGGTCCCGAGATCGCTACTGCACAGGTCTAGTCCCGAGATCGCTACTGCGCAGGTCTGGTCCCGAGATCGCTACTGCGCACGTCTGGTCCCGAGATCGCTACTGCGCACGTCTGGTCCCGAGATCGCTACTGCACAGGTCTGGTCCCGAGATCGCTACTGCACAGGTCTAGTCCCGAGATCGCTACTGCGCAGGTCTGGTCCCGAGATCGCTACTGCGCAGACTCAAACCCCAAGATGTCAGCGCCATATCGGGACACTGGCGGCTTCACTTCTCACGAAGATGGCGGAGAGAGCAGACGCATTGTGAATAGCTCAGAGTAGCAAAGCCTTGAAAATCAACGGAATGAACTTTTATCTCAACAAAACCCTGAAATATCAGATGTAAAACCGTAGGGAACTTATCATAATAATTCAGAAACATGTGAGTGACCCTGAGCACCTCCTGGAGTACGATATTGCAGACCATAACATGGCTAGCACAAAAGCTAATGCTAAATTGAAGGCTCTCCAAGAACACGACTATGGTGGTCCAGAAAGGATGGATCTGTCTCTCATTAGTAATTTGCAAGATGGCGCTCGGAAAGCGAGTGTATGTACATGTTTAGCTCATGTTTGAGCTGACTGCAGCATTTTCCCTGTTGGGGATTTGATCCTCCAGAGAAACCAAGCAAAAGTGATCGAAGCGCCTGTTTAGTATTACAACAACGAGAAAGCTTACGATTATCGTCAATATGGAAGATATAAAAAAAACTCTGGCCTCAATCCAACTAGAGGTCGGCAAAATCGCAACGCAACAAACGGAGATCCTGCAGCTCACGAAACAGGTGAATCTACTACAAGCTCAGGTGAGCGGCTATGAAATTAAATTAAAGAAGAAAGACGATCAGATCAAAGAATTGGAAAAGAGACTGGATGATGTAGAGCAATATTACCGTATGGATGATCTGATTATCTCTGGATTGAAAACACGACACCGTGCCTACTCCAGTGTGCTGCGGGAATCAGTGCTGATGACACAACTGCTGAGACGGAGACCCTGGAATTCCAGGTTATCCAATTCTTCGGTAGTAAGGATATTCCCATTCACAGAAATCAGATCTCGGCCTGTCATACACTCCCTCGGAATAACAAGAATAACAAAAATAGTCCTACTCCACCGGCAATCATAATCCGCTTTGTCAACAGAAAAGACAAGATCGGCTTGTTACAACAGGGGTTCAAGTTAAAAGGCACGGGAGTGTTTGTGAATGAACATCTAACGAGGAAGAACGGGAATATTGCTTATGCAGCGCGGCAACTGAAAAAGGCTAAAAAGATCAAAGCGACCTGGTCTCGGAATGGTAAAGTTTATATCCGAACGATTGGAGCAACACCAGAAGAGGAAAGAGCAGTGATGGTGAAGGAAATGGACGAATTGAACTTAAATGATGATTAGAGTTGAGTCACAATATGAGCTGTGGATGTGTGGACTTACTACTTTATTTTATTTTTTTGTGTCGCTGATTATGGACGAAGATTACTTAATCCTCCGGGACAGATGGAATATTCAGTTAACTTTGGTTATTAGCCTTTTTGAAGTAGGAGGCCTTCACAACCAGGGGACGCTCAGTTTTTATCACGTGAGTCTGTGTCGATTTTCTTGCCAGCTTAATTTCTATGGCTTCTATTGACTTGCCCATCTCTGACGATAACTCTTTTATTTTCAATCCGTTTGAGCAGAACATGGACAGTTGTGGCATCTATGAGAATTTCTTTAATCCTGATGTAAATCAACCTAATTTAAACTTATTAAAACTGTCTTGTAACTATTACTCTGAAGGGCAAGTAAACTCACTGCATCAAACCATAAACTTTTCTAAAAATCTTTTCTCTACTTTTCACTGGAATATTCGTAGTATGTCTAAAAATCATGACGAATTGAGAACTTTTCTGTCTAGCTTAAGTTTTTCCTTCTCAGTCTTGGCCTTTTCTGAGACTTGGCTGACTGATGATGCATTTACTTTATTCCCCCTACCTAATTATGTATCATTTCATTCTTGTAGAAAAAACAAAAGAGGAGGGGGTGTCTCTTTATATGTTTTGAATTCCTTTGATGCTGGTGTTAGAGATGAACTTAGTGCAGAATTTGACACCACTAACACACAGTCTATATTTATTGAAATCCCATCTTGTCAGCAATTCAATGGAAAGAGCATTCTGATCGGATGCATCTATAGACCACCAGATTCAGACCATAACACATTTATTGATGCACTTCAATCAACACTTGAGTTAATAACCAAAGAAAGCAAATTATGTTTTTTACTCGGTGACTACAATATTAATTTACTCAAATGTGATTTAACACAAACAGTTGATTTCTTAAATGCACTCCATTCTTTTAATTTTTTCCCTCTTATTACTAAACCTTCCAGAATCACCTCCTCATCTGCTATACTCTCATTGATGATATTTTGTTTAATTCTTATAACTTTGAGGTCACTTCAGGCCTCCTGATGTGTGATGTCTCTGACCACTTTCCTGTCTTCCAGGTTATCCAATCATGCCATCTAATGTCTAGCTATCCTAAGAATGGGCCAAATAAATATCGTAAATTCTCTAGAAACAGCATTGATCATTTTAAGTCTGCCATTGGCAATACCATATGGGATGAGGTACTTGTGTCACAAGACGTTAACAGTGCATACAGCTTATTCTTAAAGTCTTTTAATAAGGCTTTAGATTTATCATTTCCGTTGATGAGTACAAAATCCAGAAATAAATACTCTAAGGGGAAGCCGTGGATATCTGATGAACTAAAAAAGCTTTCTCGGAAAAAAAATAAACTTTATAGGAGGTCTATTCTTAACCCTTCCTCAATTAATACTGAAACTTATAAGAAATGTAAAAACCACAAAGAAAAACAAAGAAAGCATATTATTCAAATCAATTTGCACAAGCTTCTAAAAACATTAAAACAACATGGCACCTTATTAATCACTTACTGAACCGTACTAAATACCCATTTACCGTCCCTGTAGTAATGAACAGTAAGAAGGGGGTTCGCTCCAACCCTGTTGATATTGCTAATGGCTTTAATGATTTCTTTATATCGGTTGGTTCTGAACTAGCATTGAGCACTAATGGCTCGGATATACACCCCTGTTCTTTAATCAAAGGTCAGGATCCTTCATTCCATAATTTTGACCCACCAACTGTTCAAGAGGTTCGTAATATTATTTTATCACTTAAAAATGCAGCCCATGGTCATGATGGCATTAAAAGTGTTCTTATCAAAGAGACAATTGACTATATCATTAAACCTCTCATTCATATTCTCTCACTGTCTCTTAAAACTGTAATTGTCCCTCAGGATTTGAAGGTTGCTAGGGTTATACCAATTTTCAAGACCGGTGACTCCAAGGAATTTGGTAATTATAGGCCAATATCAATTCTCCCGTGTATATCGAAAATCTTGGAAAGACTTGTCTTTTCTAGATTATTTAATCACTTGGATGCCAATAATATTTTACACAAACATCAATATGGTTTTCGGAAGCGACACTCTACTGAGCATGCCCTCATTCAACTTGTGAACTACATTTCTTTAGCTCTTGACAATAAAAAAATTGCTCTTGGAGTCTTCCTGGACCTGAGTAAGGCATTCGATACGGTCAGTCACAATATTCTGATTGCCAAACTTAGCAGATACGGAGTGGAGGATGTTGCCTTGAGATGGTTTAGAAGCTACTTAGCTGATAGAGAGCAATATGTATACCTGGAAGGCTATACCTCCATGAAGTCACAAATTATGATTGGTGTCCCTCAAGGATCAATTTTGGGGCCTCTTTTATTTTTAATTTATATTAATGACATGGCCACGACTTGCACCAAACTCCTACCAGTACTATTTGCAGATGATACAAATCTTGTAGCTTCTCACCAAGACTTTAATATTTTAATCAAAACGGTCAACGAGGAACTATCTTCCATTGTGGAATGGTTTCAATGGAACAAACTTACCCTCAATATAAAAAAATGCAATTTTATGATTTCTTTGTAATACTAACAAACATTACCCTATAGAATTATCAAAAAAATTGTATTAATAACATTCAAATCGAATTGGTTCAGCATACCAAATTTTTGGGAGTCATTATAGATAGTGGTCTTAAATGGTCTAACCATATCAATTTCGTATCTAGAGGTCAGCTAAAATGCTGGGTATATTGAGGAGGGTTTGTCCTTTAGCTCACTCCTCAGCTTTTTTAACCTTATATTATAGTTTTTTGTTCCCATTCATTAATTATTGCAATATTGTTTGGGCAGCTACCTATTCTACTTACCTGAAGAAATTAACAGTCATACAGAAGAAATATCTTAGATTTATATCTCATTCAAATAGATATGCACCCTCGGCACCCCTTTATAACAAATTCAAAGTTCTCCCTATATTGATAAGGTAAATATTTATCAAACATGTTTATTTATGCATAAGTTTATATATAGGAAACAAGATCTTCCAGACTCCTTTCAGAATTTATCCCCATTTCACATGTACACTCATTTCAAAATAGACACAGCAATAATAACCTACTCTTACCTTACACACGAACTGCAAGACATCAATTTAATATTTCTTTTAGAGGTCCTAAGCTCTGGAGTGATTTAAGTCCATCTTTGCGATCAATGTCCTCTTATTCTGCTTTTAAAAAGCATTTGAAGAGACTACTATTGCCAGCCTGACGCCTTTAAGTATTTCTTTCTAGGTATTGCATGCTCTTTCTGCATCTTTTTTGTTTTTTTGTTATTGAATTGTTGTTCTGTATTGTTTTTTTTTTTTCTGCTTATGCTCTTGCTTTGTTTCGATTGTTGTTTGTTTTTTTATTTTGTTTTTTTTTGTTTGAGTGTTTAGTCTGCATGTCTCATGAGTGAATATGAGCAGGAGTGGAACTCTGTACAAGCCTAGAGTGGCTTCGTTCCCTCCTTGCATAGTTTTGTACTTGTACTAAACATGTGCTAAACAAATAAACATAAACAAACTAACACCAGAGGAACCAAAAACACCTTAGCATCTCCTTCCAAACCACCAGCACCACAGAAGAGGTCAAAACCAGACGACGCCGTGACTGCTGGAGCCCATGCTGAAGACGCCTCTAACGCTGCGATCCTGCTATCGGCACTCTTCAAAACATGATGCAGGACTTCAAAGCGGAGCTAAAGCAGAACACGCTGACCATAGCCAACATCGCGAAAGCGGTAGAGTTTAACTCTGCCGAAATCAAAGAATGTAAAACACAGTGCCAAAAACTGCACGTCGAGGTGAAACAACTCAAAGAGGAGAACACAGATCTGGGGAAAAGAGCAGCAGAGTTGGAGCGTTATAAAAGAAGAACCTGCGAGTAAATGGCTTACAGGAGGGAAAAGACGAAAACACACGACAAATCATCTCTGATATCATCGGAAAGATTGTGCCATACTGGAGGGAGAAGATGGATTTCATCCTGGATTCGGTGCACCGACTGGGGCCGAGTAACACCAGCCGCCCTCAGGGACGAACTCTGGCGGATCATCAGACTTCCCCCCGTCTGCAAGCATCTCAACATCCGCTTCGCAGAACACCTCACCAAGGAAGACAGAGAGGCATGGAGGGCTGTGTGGCCGAAAGTTGAACAGGCAAGGAAGGCAGGACTAAAGACAGTGTTCCCCCCATGCTTTCATTAATGGACAAAGAGTCTCACCATAGACACAACTATCCAGGGTTTTTGAATCCCGAAAACAAGTGAGTTTGAATGAAAATTCTCCGGGTTTTGCTACTATTACAAATTCCTGATAGGAAACTTCTACTGTTGTTTTAAGTAAGTTCAGCAATCCATTGTTGTTGATTGTTTATTAATTTGTTTTTGTTCTATGTTCAGTTTAAAGAGTAACATTTCTCTAGTTTCTGCAAGGGGTTTAAGAAACATGACAAAGAGAAAAAGTATTTTCTTATTTTGTAAAGGGAAGAAGTCAAATATCATTTTGTTTGCAGGAAACGCATTCTAAGGTTGATGATGTTATATTTTGGTCTAAACGATGAGGAGATGAAGCTTACTTTAGCCACGGCACTTCAAGGTCAGCAGGAGTCGCCATCCTCCTAAGTAACTTCAAAGGTCATATTGTGTCCCATATGGCAGATGAATTTGCTCACTGGCTGATTCTTATCATAAACATAGATGGTCTGAAATTCATCTTAGTCAACATTTATGGATATAACATCAGTAGAGAAAACCGAAACCTACTTGAACAAATTGGTTTACATTTAGACAATCTCAAATGAACACACTCAACTGATAACATCATCATTGGAGGCGATCTAAACCTAGTTCATGATTTTTTTTATTATAAATATCCTTTCAGATACTCTGCCAGTCACCCAGCTAGAAATTTTTTGTTCTAAAAATGTTCTAAGAACATTAGCATGTATTGTTCTATAAATGTTTTCAGCGGCTAGTTTTAGTTTTGTTCTCAGAATGTTCTTTTAAAAGTTTGGAGAACATTCTTTAAAAACATTATTAAAATGTTTAGTAGTAACATTCTTTTAACATTATTCTCTAACGTTCTTAGAAAGTTTTCAGCGGCTAGTTTTAGTTTTGTTCCCAGAATGTTCTTTTAAAAGTTTGGAGAACATTCTTTAAAAACATTATTAAAATGTTTAGTAGTAACATTCTTTTAACATTATTCTCTAACGTTCTTAGAAAGTTTTCAGCGGCTAGTTTTAGTTTTGTTCCCAGAATGTTCTTTTAAAAGTTTGGAGAACATTCTTTAAAAACATTATTAAAATGTTTAGTAGTAACATTCTTTTAACATTATTCTCTAACGTTCTTAGAAAGTTTTCAGCGGCTAGTTTTAGTTTTGTTCCCAGAATGTTCTTTTAAAAGTTTGGAGAACATTCTTTAAAAACATTATTAAAATGTTTAGTAGTAACATTCTTTTAACATTATTCTCTAATTTTCTCAGAACGTTTTCAGCGGCTAGTTTTATTTGTGTTCCCAGAATGTTTTTTTAAATGTTTAGAGAACATTTTCTAAAAACATTATTAAAATGTTTAGTAGTAACATTTTTATAACATTATTCTCTGACGTTCTTATAATGTTTTTAGCGTGTAGTTTTATTTTTGTTCCCAGAATGTTCTTATAAATGTTCGGATAACATTTTTTTAAAAACATTATTAAAATGTTTAGTAATAACGTTCTTATAACATTATTCTCTAATGTTCATAGAACGTTTTCAGCGGGTAATTTTATTTTTGTTCCCAGAATGTTTTTTTAAATGTTTAGAGAACATTTTCTAAAAACATTATTAAAATGTTTAGTAATAACATTCTTATAACATTATTCTCTAACGTTCTTATAATGTTGTAAGCGGATAGTTTTATTTTTGTTCCCAGAATGTTCTTTTAAATGTTCGGATAACATTATTTAAAAACATTATTAAAATGTTTAGGTGTACCATTCTTACAACATTATTCTCTAACGTTCTTAGAAAGTTTTCAGGGGGTGTTTTTATTTTTGTTCCCAGAATGTTCTTTTAAAAGTTCAGATAACATTTTTTTTTACAACATTATAAAAATGTTTAATAATAATATTGTTAGAACATTATTTCTCCTAAAAGGTAGAATAACATTCTCTAAGAACACTCTAAAAATGTTTCGTGATGATGACCTTCTATAAATGTTTAATCATAACATTTTTAGAACATTATCCCTTTATTCTTATAAAGTTTTTAGCAGGAAGTTTTATTTTTATTCTTAGAATGTTCTTCTAAAAGTTAGGATAACATTCTCTAAAAATACTCTTAAAAATACTACTTAACATTCTTATAAATTTTTTAGTGGGAAGTTTTATTTTTGTTCCCAAAATGTTCTCTTAAACATAAAAAATGCTTAGCTTGTTAAAACATACAATTTTATTAATCTCTAAAATAAAACAAAAATCTAACAGGTTTATGAATGGCATTCACATAAATTATTAGAAGTTCTGCGTACAGTAGATGCCCAACATTAAATGAAGAACTCAGTAAAGTCCAATGTGCAATCACACGTCTTGACTGCTGTTTGCTCAGAGCGCTCATCATCAGTCTTTGGTTGTCTTGGTTCTTGCAGAAAAAGAATAAAGTCATCTGCATTAATAGGTGTTCTACTGTTCTTCTCTTCTTCTTTTTCAGCTGCTATCCCAGTTAGCAGAATTGAGCTCCATTCTCAGTGTGCATGGTAGAGTTTTTCCTCATAGCCTATAAAAGAAGATCATGCAACAGTGTAAACAAAAATAATACAAATACATATTACATATTAAGATCACAAGCAATATTGACTTTGAAAACTTTCAAAATTAGCCAGCCTAATTATTAATCAGAAATTAATTAGATTAGTTTATTTAAAAGTATAAATATGATACCTTATGAGTATCTATTTTGTTTCTGTAATTTAAAACATATACTTAATCCATTATATACATGTTAAAGGGATACTCCACTTTTTTTGGAAATAGGCTCATTTTATAACTCCCCCAGAGTTAAACAGTTGAGTTTTACCGTTTTCTAATCCATTCAGCCGAGTTTCTGATATTTAGAAGAATGTCAGTAACCAGACAGTTTCTGGTCTCATTGACTTCCATAGTATATATTTTTTCCTACTATGGAAGTCAATGAGACCAGAAACTGTCTCAATACTGATATTCTTCCAAATATCAGAAACTCGGCTGAATGGATTCGAAAACGGTAAAACTCAACTGTTTAACTCTGGGGGAGTTGTAAAATGAGCCTATTTCCAAAAAAAGTGGAGTATCCCTTTAATAACACAACTAGAGGCTAAATTATTTTAACAAACTACAAACTTGGCTTGAGAAGTGTGAACCTCGAACTCAGGTAGCCTTGAGCACAGCTGCAGCATGTCACAGCACTGCCCACGATGCTTTTGCTCTGATGTAACAGCTCATTTTCATCAGTTATATTGTCTATGGATTGTTACATTTCTTACAGATTTCTGCTTGTTTTAAATCAGATACAGATAAAGTAGTACTGCATTTGAGATAGAACAATTTCTAGTGTGATTTAATCATACCTGTGAATCGTCTCTTTGCTATTAGCTAAGCTGTAAGTTTTAGTTACTTCAAAAGCAGAAAGAAAAATATGCTATAACTTCTGTTTCTTATTGAGAAATCACAGGACAGTGTTGACACTAACTTTTTGTGCTTCAGTAGGTTTCTGTGTGCGCACAATCTGCATGTTAAATGTGAGCTACTGTCTGTGCATATGAAAGCTTGTTTCCGCCATGGAATACAATTTTTAAAAAAGGTAATTGCGAATCACAATTCAAACTTTTTTTTCTCAGAAGTGCGAGATATAAACTCGCAATTGGCCGTTTGAAAGTCAGAATCACAGGATAAATTAGTAAAACCTGAGAAAAAAAAGCAATTCTGGCTTATTTTTTTTTGCTGTCGTTTCTATATGAGAACATTAATGCACTTCATCAACACAGCCGCTCTGAGAGTCACTTCAGCAGCATTTTAGCTTCATTTGAGAAAAACTATCATCATATCATAAAACACAGAGAAACTCAAAGGTCTACACGGCAATCCGTCAAATAAAAGTTTGGTTTAACCTTTGAAGAACGTTTTGCTTAAATCATTACATTTTAAATAATTGGTTATAGCAATTTAATTAAACCATTCAAATGGAATCAAGAAAAAAAAAAAATATATACTTTTGGGAGATGCGAGAGCGAAGTAGTCCAGTGATAATTAACAGGCAGCCATGGTTAATGCAATTTGCAAAGACCCGCCCCCTTTAGTTACTGTTGCTATGTCCAACAAGCCATGGCGCTCTCACGCCACACATCATGTTGTCACGCAATGAAAAATACATTGCGGATCACAGAAAAAACGCTGAAACGTTTAAACGCAGAGACAAGACAGAGCAGGTTACTTTTGATATGAAAGTTGAAACAAAGTCTCAACGTTTAATTTGTGTAATTTTTTTAGAAAAAAATATTTTTGGTAAAATAAAAATGTAAAAAATACCTGTCAATCAAACTCCCTCGAAGGGTGAATTCTGAGGGGAGTAAAAAAGACAGCTCACAATTCTGATATTTTCTTGCAATTGTGTGTTCTTGCCTCACAATTCTGAGAGAAAAAAAACAACTGTAATTTTACTGATGGAAACAGACAGTAAAAAAGTGGACTTCAAAGATTTCTTATTCTGTAGCTCCCTGTGGGATTTTTTTGACAAGTCCATAAAAATGCATCCATCCATGATAAAAGTACTCCACACGGCTCTGGCAGGTTAATAAAGGCGAAAGGTGAAGCGAAGTGATGCGTTTGTGTAAGAAACATATCCATATTTTATATTTTAGGGCTGGGAATCGATTAAAAAAAGTAACTGATTATTTACACAATTTGCTGTAATTACATGCAATTAATTGCATTTCCCCCAAGCTTGTAATCATCAATATTTAAACTTAGAATAACCTAATTAAACAACAAAAAGGAAAAAAAGGAACAGAAAATAGCCCTGTATTAAAATAATATTAAACATCAATATATCAATATATTATTATTTTCAATAATCAATCAACATAATAAATTTAACAATTTATTATTATATATTTTTTTCTAATTATCAAAATAAAACATAGTCCTACAAAGCTATTATTACAAGAGCATGTGATCAGAGCAGGTAATTTTACCATTGTTGTCAGCATGACTATACCAGCTCAGTAGGGCTATTTCACAGAAGTCTACTACTGAGAAATTTCACGTTATTTGACTTTGCTTTTCCAGTGCATGATCGGTACATGATTGGAGCGTTTGGGCCGTTAACGACAGAGCAGAACGCGCAGCGCAAACACGGAGCAGAACATTGAGCAAAGAGCTCAATGTTTGCTCAGTGTTGTGTGTGTGTGTCAGTGCGCCGACACACACACACGGAATGGAGAGCGCGGAGCGGAAAAGACCCGGTCATGAAAGCTGCGCGAGAATAAAACCTGATCGCCAAACACGGAGGGGCGGGACGGCATATTTTGCAGCCTTTTCCGCAACAGGAAGTCATTAAAATGAGGCAAAAAAAGTGCTGCGTTAATTGCATTTTTTTTATAAACTCGTTAAGCATCTCAAATTAATCGCGAAGATTAACGTGTTAATTCCCCCAGCCCTACCATATTTATAATTTTATCGACTTAAATAACTAGCTTCCAGCAGACAGCCATATGCAAGTCAAATTACGCCCAAAGAGTTAGTCAACGCATCGATACGCATATGCGCCTGCAAGGCTACGCATCACTACACTTCGGCCGCCATATGCGTCTATGAGTAGAAAAATGTGTCGTCCCAGTTTTTGATACGCGACGCACCGTTGTATGCAATACTATGCGTTGTTGGTGGGGGCAAAACTGCAAGTTGCTTGCGTCCGACATGTTGACTATAAAAGGCTCTTGTCGGTGCATGACATAGGAGTAGCATAAGCTTTGACGGCTCTCGCGGTTCAAACAAACAGGGCTAGGCAATAAATTCAAGCTCCTCCCACATTTCTCTTTATATGATTCTCTTTAATGATAATTTTTCTAAAAATCTCTGTGGAAAGAAAGTCAGATATAAATCTGGGACAGATATAAATCTGGCACGAGGCAGAAAAAAATAGATCATTTTTATTTTGGAGTGCATTGTGCGTTTAAAATTGACTACGGTTTTATAAAATGCAGTGGATACTTACTAGTGATGGACTTGTTTCTCTGTTGGTGCCTGTTCTGCTCCGTAAACATTGGTCCAATGCTTGATCTTAAGAAAATGTAAAAAGTGTGTTAATGTGTGTTAACAGACTATTGATCTGGGTGACATAGGACCATTTTTTATGTTTTCCTTAAGTGTTAGGCTATATAAATCTGGAGAACCCTTACTAACATTAACCATGGTTTTGCAACACTAACTAAATGGTAATAAATTATTGTAATCAATCCACCATAAAAATATTGTTTCTACACTTTACTATAATAAAAACCATGGTTAATTTAGCAAAGGACCCTGGGAACATGTCCTAAAAAGAACAGCTCATCCAAAAAATAGACTCTCTATCGTTATTTACCGGTACTCCATGTTGTTCCAAAACTGTATGAATTTATTTTGTATAACCTTAATTAAGATATCTTGAGAAATGACTTCACTGTTTTTTTTTTTTTTTTTTCATAAAATGGGTTCCAATGTTGTTTAATTCCCAACATTCTTGTGTTTCAGAGAAGTAAGTCATACAGGTTTGAAAATAATTTCATTTTGAAAGGACATTTATGTTATGTATAAAGACACAATGTTCTCAGTTCCCTCATTGTAAAGCTCCTATGCTGAGGTTTATTTTATTTTATTTTTTCAAAATGTTGCAAGTAAAATGTTCTAATTGTGTTAACTTGTCACATTAGAAGAACGTTTTATGAAGAACATTCAACATCTCATCTCTCAATGATATCCTCAAAACATTTCCCTAACGTGACAGAGAGAATGTTCTTCTTTTGTTATCATGAAACATTGGGACAATGTTATATTGAGATCATTGTACAACTTTAACTTTAGCAACATTCCCAAAATATGCTCAAAATGTTGCAAGTAGAATGTTCTTCTTTTGTTATCATGAAACATTGGGAACATTTGTTTCCATAAAATGGGTTCCAATGTTGTTTTATTCCCAACATTCTTGTGTTTCACAGAAGTCATACAGGTTTGAAAATAATTTCATTTTGAAAGGACATTTATGTTTGGGTCAGCTAGGCCCATAAAAAATCATATCAAGAAGACAGGTACAATTTTGACTGGAGGGTTTGGACCAGTGTGCCTTTGAGCAGAGTTTACATGTTCTGCCTCTATTTCACGTGTATTTTACTATGACAATACTCACCGCAACTGAAGATCATGTGGCTGGATAATTTATTCCCAAAATTCCTGGATAATGGGAAACACACACATACAGCAATATTATTAGCTATTTGTATTTACTTACTAAAAGAGACATAAAAAGCTTGCAAATTTTTTACTCACCAGCTCAAAAACATATTATGATGATGACTCATCATTTTGACGGTAACGTTAGGCCGATATCCCGCGATCATTCAAAAGCCTAGTTTTCATAGTGTGGTTCGAGTTCCTCTCTGTATAAAGACACAATGTTCTCAGTTCACTCATTGTAAAGCTCAGACTATGCTGAGGTTTATTTATATTTATTTTTATCAAAAACTAACTTAGCTGACAATATTTAGCCTAACGTTACACATGCAGCCTGAAACATTGACATAATATCGATATTGCTCTAGTCGCATTTAAAATTAGCTTCTCAATTTAACACACTATATTTTGATGTAGCAGAATGTATTTTTATATAAAATAAAGTTATTTACCTTCCGCAGATTGCAATATGTCCGTTACACGTAGGCTACGTTGTTAAAATTCGTTGTCCATTTACATCCCGCAACTCGCTCAAAATAAAAATGTAACAGTACGATGCAAAATAATCCATGTTTTAAACAATGTAAAAGCCACAGAACCGAAGGAGGCTAGTACTGAAGATTCTCCCGAGCAGCAGCAGCGCGCACACACACACACACACTCACTCTAACAGACGAATATTCAAACTTCAAACTTGACCAGTAAAAGGCGCGCATAGCTGCCATTGGCCAGATTCCTGGATGACAGTCTGAATAGCCAATCATGCTCAAAACAACTCGAAGAGACAGCCAATAATGTGGTAACATTGCAATTACAGGAAAAGATTACATGTTTTAAAAGAAAGAATATGAAAAAAATGTGCACGGCTATTTATTTAGTTGTATTTGTAAGCTGGCTGTTATATTTAATCAATTGGTTAAATGGTGTCTTCATTGCAGTGCATGATAAAAAAAAAATAAACTTACAATAACATATAAATAATAATAATAAATTACACAAATAATATATACCATGTATAACAACATATATTTACCACTGCTCTGCCAAACAGCAGTTTAAAAGAGCAAACATATTATATATTAAACAGAGCAAACATTGCATATGTAGGCTATTCATATACAATTCTGTATACCTACCTACATGAAAAACTAATGGATTGGTATCATGGTAACATTAGAGTTACATTCATGTGACCCATAATGATCCTTTTGCACTTTAACAAAATATTGACCTTTCCTTTAGAAACACTCTTATGCCTAATAATGTCAACTTGCTTTTCACCCTGTGTGGCACAGTTACACAACCTGTTGGTTTAGGGTAAATCCTCTGTCCAACACAACACTTTGGTAACATTGGCATAATTCTATACAAGTTGCAACATATACCCCGGGTTTCACAGGCAAGGTTTAAGCCTGTAGTCCCAGACAAAAATGCACGTTTGAGCTGTTTTACCTGAAAGCAACTTGCACTGACATATCTTAAAATATGTCAGTGCCATTGTTTTGTCTCAAGATGCACACCAGTAATGTTTCTTTTTCTTTTTTCTAAGGCACATTTTTAAAAGCTAATTAAATGCACTAAGGCCTAATCCTGGCTTAATCTAAACTCTGTGAAACCGGGTCTGGGTTAGAAATTAAGGGTTAAGGTTAACCCTAACCCTAACCCTTGTCTACAGACTTTTATTTAACAGCATGGATACTCCAAGGTGTTGACTGCAGTGGTTAGGCCTTTAGCGTTGATACAGGACGAATAACTTCTTACTGTGACAGTCTGTAATGTATTTTAGCAAAGAGTGTTTGTATGGATTGTCCCTAATTAAGCTAGAGCTATTGGTGCATTCAAGTCATGTCATAAAGATCGTATTTACAAGTTGAACGCCACCACAATGATGAGAATATGAGTAGGAAGCTCAGGATTTTCTTTAACCCTGATCTTGAAGAGTTAGGGGTGTGTCAGTGGGAAACATTGTGGGATACCACTATACTTAGGTATTTAGCAGTGACAATGAAGTAAGCTAATGCCTGCACAAAATATGATAGCATTAATATGTAACAGTATAATATGTGATGATAAAGTTTACAGTGGCTTCATTAATTTAAAACATTAAACAAAATTGTAAAACCTCATGAATACAAACTTCCCAGGAGGACTTAAATGCACCATATGTTCCATCGTGAACCCTGTTGGCCTGCTGTCTGACCAGCAAGCTCAATTTAACAATAATTGTGTAGTTTGATTGCTAAATGTTACATTTAAAATGTTCTAGTGTTGTTAACACGTCACATTACAAGAATTTTTTTTAAAAACACTCATCATCTCAGGTCTCAGTGATATCCTCAAAACATTTTACGAACGTTGATTTGATAATGTTCCTCCTCTGTTATTATGGAACATTGTGCCAATGTTTTACTGAGAACATTATATAATCTGTTATCTCAACAACATCCTCAAAACATCCTTAAAATGTTGCAATTAAAATGTTCTAATTGTGTTAACACATAACATTACAAGAACGTTTTATAAAGAACATTCAACATCTCATCTCTCAATGATATCCTCAAAACATTTTCCTAATGTGACAGAGAGAATGTTCTTCTTTTGTTATGACAAAACATTGGGACAATGTTATATTGAGATCATTGTACAAACTTTAACTTTAACAACATTCCCAAAATATCCTCAAAATGTTGCAAGTAGAATGTTCTTCTTTTGTTATCATGAAACATTGGGACAATGTTATATTGAGATCATTGTACAAACTTTAACTTTAGCAACATTCCCAAAATATGCTCAAAATGTTGCAAGTAAAATGTTCTAATTGTGTTAACTCGTCACATTAAAAGAACGTTTTATAAAGAACAATAAACATCTCATCTCTCAATGATATCCTCAAAACATTTTCCTAATGTGACAGAGAGAACGTTCTTCTTTTGTTATGACAAAACATTAAGACAACGTTATTTTGAGATTATTGTACAAACTTTAACATTAACAACATTTCCAAAATATGCTCAAAATGTTGCAAGTAAAATGTTCTAATAGTGTTAACTCGTCACATTAAAAGAACGTTTTATAAAGAACAATAAACATCTCATCTCTCAATGATATCCTCAAAACATTTTCCTAATGTGACAGAGAGAACGTTCTTCTTTTGTTATGACAAAACATTAAGACAACGTTATTTTGAGATTATTGTACAAACTTTAACATTAACAACATTTCCAAAATATGCTCAAAATGTTGCAAGTAGAATGTTCTAATTGTGTTAACTCGTCACATTAAAAGAACGTTTTATAAAGAACAATAAACATCTCATCTCTCAATGATATCCTCAAAACATTTTCCTAACGTGACAGAGAGAACGTTCTTCTTTTGTTATGACAAAACATTAAGACAACGTTATTTTGAGATTATTGTACAAACTTTAACATTAACAACATTTCCAAAATATGCTCAAAATGTTGCAAGTAAAATGTTCTAATAGTGTTAACTCGTCACATTAAAATAACGTTTTATAAAGAACATTCAACCTCTCATCTCTCAATGATATCCTCAAAACATTTTCCTAATGTGACAGAGAGAATGTTCTTCTTTTGGTTTTATGAAACATTGGGACAATGTTATATTGAGATCATTGTACAAACTTTAACTTCAATAACATTCCCAAAATATCCTCAAAATGTTGCAAGTAGAATGCTCTTCTTTTGTTATCATGAAACATTGGGACAATGTTATTTTAAGATCATTGTCCAAACTTTAACTTTAACAACATTCCCAAAATATGCTCAAAATGTTGCAAGTAGAATGTTCTAATTGTGTTAACTCGTCACATTAGAAGAACATTTTATAAAGAACAATAAACATCTCATCTCTCAATGATATCCTCAAAACATTTTCCTAACGTGACAGAGAGAACGTTCTTCTTTTGTTATGACAAAACATTAAGACAACGTTATTTTGAGATTATTGTACAAACTTTAACATTAACAACATTCCCAAAATATGCTCAAAATGTTGCAAGTAAAATGTTCTAATAGTGTTAACTCGTCACATTAAAAGAACGTTTTATAAAGAACATTCAACATCTCATCTCTCAATGATATCCTCAAAACATTTTCCTAATGTGACAGAGAGAATTGTTCTTCTTTTGGTTTTATGAAACATTGGGACAATGTTATATTGAGATCATTGTACAAACTTTAACTTCAATAACATTCCCAAAATATCCTCAAAATGTTGCAAGTAGAATGCTCTTCTTTTGTTATCATGAAACATTGGGACAATGTTATTTTAAGATCATTGTCCAAACTTTAACTTTAACAACATTCCCAAAATATGCTCAAAATGTTGCAAGTAGAATGTTCTAATTGTGTTAACTCGTCACATTAGAAGAACATTTTATAAAGAACAATAAACATCTCATCTCTCAATGATATCCTCAAAACATTTTCCTAACGTGACAGAGAGAACGTTCTTCTTTTGTTATGACAAAACATTAAGACAACGTTATTTTGAGATTATTGTACAAACTTTAACATTAACAACATTCCCAAAATATGCTCAAAATGTTGCAAGTAAAATGTTCTAATAGTGTTAACTCGTCACATTAAAAGAACGTTTTATAAAGAACATTCAACCTCTCATCTCTCAATGATATCCTCAAAACATTTTCCTAATGTGACAGAGAGAATTGTTCTTCTTTTGGTTTTATGAAACATTGGGACAATGTTATATTGAGATCATTGTACAAACTTTAACTTCAATAACATTCCCAAAATATCCTCAAAATGTTGCAAGTAGAATGCTCTTCTTTTGTTATCATGAAACATTGGGACAATGTTATTTTAAGATCATTGTCCAAACTTTAACTTTAACAACATTCCCAAAATATGCTCAAAATGTTGCAAGTAGAATGTTCTAATTGTGTTAACTCGTCACATTAGAAGAACATTTTATAAAGAACAATAAACATCTCATCTCTCAATGATATCCTCAAAACATTTTCCTAACGTGACAGAGAGAACGTTCTTCTTTTGTTATGACAAAACATTAAGACAACGTTATTTTGAGATTATTGTACAAACTTTAACATTAACAACATTCCCAAAATATGCTCAAAATGTTGCAAGTAAAATGTTCTAATAGTGTTAACTCGTCACATTAAAAGAACGTTTTATAAAGAACAATAAACATCTCATCTCTCAATGATATCCTCAAAACATTTTCCTAATGTGACAGAGAGAATGTTCTTCTTTTGTTTTTATGAAACATTGGGACAATGTTATATTGAGATCATTGTACAAACTTTAACTTTAATAACATTCCCAAAATATCCTCAAAATGTTGCAAGTAGAATGCTCTTCTTTTGTTATCATGAAACATTGGGACAATGTCATTTTAAGATCATTGTCCAAACTTTAACTTTAACAACATTCCCAAAATATGCTCAAAATGTTGCAAGTAGAATGTTCTAATTGTGTTAACTCGTCACATTAGAAGAACATTTTATAAAGAACAATAAACATCTCATCTCTCAATGATATCCTCAAAACATTTTCCTAACGTGACAGAGAGAACGTTCTTCTTTTGTTATGACAAAACATTAAGACAACGTTATTTTGAGATTATTGTACAAACTTTAACATTAACAACATTCCCAAAATATGCTCAAAATGTTGCAAGTAAAATGTTCTAATAGTGTTAACTCGTCACATTAAAATAACGTTTTATAAAGAACATTCAACCTCTCATCTCTCAATGATATCCTCAAAACATTTTCCTAATGTGACAGAGAGAATGTTCTTCTTTTGTTTTTATGAAACATTGGGACAATGTTATATTGAGATCATTGTACAAACTTTAACTTTAACAACATTCCCAAAATATTCTCAAAATGTTGCAAATAAAATGTTATAATTTTGTTAACTCGTCACATTAAAATAACGTTTTATAAAGAACATTCAACCTCTCATCTCTCAATGATATCCTCAAAACATTTTCCTAATGTGACAGAGAAAATGTTCCTCTTTTGTTTTTATGAAACATTGGGACAATGTTATATTGAGATCATTGTACAAACTTTAACTTTAACAACATTCCCAAAATATGCTCAAAATGTTGCAAGTAGAATGTTCTAATTGTGTTAACTCGTCACATTAGAAGAACGTTTTATAAAGAACAATAAACATCTCATCTCTCAATGATATCCTCAAAACATTTTCCTAACGTGACAGAGAGAACGTTCTTCTTTTGTTATGACAAAACATTAAGACAACGTTATTTTGAGATCATTGTACAAACTTTAACTTTAACAACATTCCCAAAATATGCTCAAAATGTTGCAAGTAAAATGTTCTAATTGTGTTAACTCGTCACATTAGAAGAACGTTTTATAAAGAACATTCAACATCTCATCTCTCAATGATATCCTCAAAATATTCTACAAATGTGACAGAGAGAATGTTCTTCTTTTGTTTTTATGAAACATTGGGACAATGTTATATTGAGATCATTGTACAAACTTTAACTTTAACAACATTCCCAAAATATTCTCAAAATGTTGCAAATAAAATGTTATAATTTTGTTAACTCGTCACATTAAAATAACGTTTTATAAAGAACATTCAACATCTCATCTCTCAATGATATCCTCAAAACGTTTTCCTAACGTGACAGAGAGAACGTTCTTCTTTTGTTATAATGAAACATAGGGACAATGATATTTTGAGATCATAGTACAACTTGTTATTTCAGAAACATTCCCAAAACATCTTTTGAATGTTGCAGTTAAAATGTTATATCTTAGTTTTCATATAACGTTATAGGAACATTTTTTTAAATGAGAAAACATCCTTAAAATGTTCGGTAAACATTACATTCAAATGTTTTCTTTAGAACATTAACCAAACTTGTAGGGAATGTTAGCGAAAGTTCTGAGAACGTTCCCTGCTAGCTGGGCATCCAAACACCATATTCACGAACTTTTGCGAAAAACAAAATTTGGTTGATCCTTGGAGACACTTAAATCCAGAAATATCTAAATACTCCTGGTTTAGCTCAAGCCACAATTATAAATCCAGAATTGATCATTGGTTAATGGCAAATCATTTGCTGTTTTATAATATTAGCTCTGATATTTCTTCTGCACCACTAACAGATCATAGTGTTATTTTACTACAGATCAAACCCAATGACAACAATGTCCACTCACACACACATATTGGAAGTTCAATTCCAGTCTGCTCAAAAATAATGACTACTGCCAAAAAATCTAACTATTAATTAAAGAAAATGCCAATTCTGAGGAGCTCACAACTGCTACCAAAAAGTGGGAATTCCTAAAATATAAAATACGCCAATTTACCATCTCATTCAGTAAAATAATTAAAAAAGATAGTTAAAAAAAGAAGAAGTAGACATTATTAATCAGTTCAATATGTACTGCAATAGGCCAAACCCAACTGAAGACGATAGACAGAAGATATTAAACCTCCAACCAAAACTAGATGAAGTTCACAGTCGTAAGGCCCAAGGGGGCTTTATTAGACCCAGAGCTAGTGGATAGAGGAGGGGAAACAATTCAGCGTATTTCTGTGGTCTTGAAAAAAGAAGACAGGAAAAAAAATAGCATCAGATCCCTGATGGTTGATAATAATGAAGTCACAGATGAAAACTTGATCTCTTCAGAAATCTGGGAATCCTATAGCCAGCTCTATAGCTCTACATTTTCTAGCGTGGACTGTCAAAATGTTTTCATTATAGCAAAACATATTCCAAAAATAGAGGATGGCCTCAAACAAACATGTGATAATCAAATAACAATTCCAGAACTTGACGCAGTAATTGGTCGTCTCTCTCTTAACAAAGCGCCCGGATCCGACGGTCTCACAGGTGACTTTTACAGACATTTGGGCAGATTTAAGAGACCTGCTGCTACAAGTCTTTACCCAAATATTTGAAACATGTGCTTCCACCAACAATGAGACATGGGGTTATCGTCTCAATTCCAAAACCTGGGAAAGATCCCAGAATTATAGATAACAGAAGACCCATTACACTCAGAAATTCAGACTACAAACTCCTAACTTACATCTTTGCTTCTCGTCTTCAAACAGGGATTTCAGATCTTATTGCAGATACACAGTCAGGGCTCTTAAAAGGAAGGTCAATACATAATAATATAAGATTGGTAATGGACATCATTGAGTGTAGAAGCCAAATAGAGGATGATGGTTTCCTTCTCTTTCTAGACTTCTATAAAGCATTCGACTCCGCGGAGCATCCATTTATTCTTTCACCGCTCGAACACTTTGGCTTTGGAATCAAATTTAGAGAATGGGTTGGTGGATTATATCGAGATATTAATATCTGTGTCCTATTACCTAGTGGTACCACCCCAAGCTTCAAGATTAATGTGGGTATTCCTCAAGGTTGCCCCATCTCACCATACCTGTTCATCTTAGCCACAGAAATGCTAGCAATCTATATTAAGAACTGTAATGATATTAAAAAACTTAATGTACTTGGCACAGACATAATAATCAGCCAACTAGCGGACGACACAACAATATTCTTAAAAGATAGATACCAAATTTCAACAACTATTGCCAAAATTGAAAAATTCTCAAAAGCCTCAGGTCTAACATTAAACTTACAACACTTCACTGAAAAACATCTGTAATATCCCTATTAAATCAGAAATCAAATACCTGGGGATTTACCTCTCTAAGGACCAAAAACAAAGCCAGCTTCTGAATGTAGAAAATACAATTAAAGAATGCAAATCAAGACTAAATATATGGCTACAGAGGGACCTATCAATACTAGGCCGAGTTTACCTAACTAAGATGAATATTTATCCAGATGTTCTTGCCCAGCCTATTCCAGTGCCACTCCAAACAACACTGATTACATCTATCAACCAAATCAACCTGAACTTCATTTGGAGAAACAGACCACATTATATGAAGAAAAGCAATATGGTTAAAGACACAAAGGATGGAGGAATAAAAGTTATTGATTTTGACTGCCTTAATGGAACCTTAAAAATAAACTGGTTAAAATCTTGGATCAAACACAAGCAACTCCTTTTGGTATTGTATCCCAAGACCTTATTCAAGAGAATTGGAGGATTAGAATTTCTTCTTAGAGCGGACTTTAGTGTTAACAAATTACCTATATCATTGTCAGAGTTTCACTGATAAATACTCTTGTATTGGGAAATGTTATACGTACATAACTTCTCACGCCACACATCTGTACTCTGGAACAACAGATATATTTTGCACAGCAACACATCTCTGTTCTTTGAGGATTGGTGTGGGAGAAATATATGATCCATAGCCGACTTAATGGATACCAACGGACAGTTGTTAAATTATGGACAATTTTCCATCAAACATAATTTCAAACCCTTAAAATCAGACTTTACTAAATTACATAAAGCACTAGCCCAATAATTTGTCCTTCTAACAAGAAACATTTTGGCATATTATCCGATACAACCACAATTGGCCCCACTATCAGTTCAAGGGATCTTTGTTCTGGATAAAAAATGCACTAACCACTTTATTAGAAATTGTTTTATTGATTATATTTACCCTAAAAGGCCAAATAAAAATAACATCCTACAAAAATTTTATACATATTCAATCACTAAATTAAGAACAATCTATCTAACACTCCCTATACCTCCTAAAGTGAAAGAAACACTTCAAAGTAATGAACAACATTTACCCCTCTAAAGAAGTACTGAGACGTCGCTCTGGTATAGATGATAATACATGTGCATTCTGTGAAAATGATGTCGAAACTACGGACCATGTGTTTTTCTCATGTAATGTGATACAGATATTTTGGTGTGATATACATAAACGGGTTAAGCAACAGATGTCTTCATTCCCAAACTCTGTCTCCAGTGACGACATAACATTTGGACTGATATTGCAAAGCAAGGGTGATGAGCTCTGGACTAATA
Organism: Rutilus rutilus; assembly: GCF_951802725.1. NCBI lineage: Eukaryota > Metazoa > Chordata > Actinopteri > Cypriniformes > Leuciscidae > Rutilus > Rutilus rutilus. The sequence goes on along the minus strand of NC_140218.1, from coordinate 3,517,313 downwards.
CAACTGTGTGTCTAGCTAAATTCTTCATTCACAAATGTAGAATTGTGAAATCATCTCCCAAATTTGTTTTTTAAAAAAAAATGAATTTAAACTGTATATGAAATCCTTAAAAACTCTGAAAGGTCCTAAAGCACAAAAATATATATAATACCCTAAAACACGTCCCAGCTGAGGTTAATAGCTGAACAATGGCTGAATTCTCCCCTCATGTTATGTTATAATTTCTTACGTTTTTTTTTTTCTATTTAAATTTGTTTATATGAATGTTTCTTTTCCTTTTATAAATCATCCTTATTTTTGTTACTAAGACTACATATATATTTCCTGTTTGTATTAAGAGCTGCTCCCTCTGGCTATATCTTCTCTGTGTCCTATTCTGAAGAAACGGATTTTATGCAGCCATGTTTGCTTGTAAATCTTGATATTTTCAATAAAATAAAAAAAAAAAAAAAAAAAAAAAAGGACGAAAGAGGACCAGCAACAACAACAACAACAACAAAAATGAAATAAATAAACAAAATTAAGGGAATAAGGTTTTTCTTTTAAATCATATTCTTCTATGGTGGAAAAAAGACTAATTGCGTTTTTCTTTTTTATCACTTTGAGGACTTTTGTATAAGAAACAAATTCACCATGAAATGCACAGAACATTGGTTTCATTGATATTTTGATTGGGGGATATGAGGATGAGGATATTTTTTACAGTCTATGGTCGACACGGTCAAAATCACGCGTTTCGTTTAAAGACTTTTGACCCCAATCGCCTGCCATACTCTGTTTACGTCTCTCTCTCTCTCTCTCTCTCTCTTTCTCGTCACAAATAGAAAGTGAAAGTAAGTTTTGCTGTCGCCATTTTAAGCAGGAGAAATGCGAAATACGACACGGAAAAAAACAGAACATCAAAGTGTTTATCAGCCATTATAAAGGGATTGAAGTGTAGTTTTATGATGTTAAAGCTGGAGGATTTGAGTTCCTGTATCTTGTAAAAGTTTGATCAAGGTGAGTGTTCATGTGTGACTTTCTCATATTAATATGAATCTCTGGACGACATTTGACGTGATTGTTTGATATGAAACCTTAAATAAAGGTTTTTAATTTTTCACTTCAATGTTTCCTTTGTGTTTCGTGATGTTTGTGATTCTCCAGAAGTTTAGCTTATGTGTAAACATACATAGGCCAATTCACACAAACGTCAATTCACACAAACGTCAACAAACGCGTTTTTTGTATCGGATCAGTGTGTGTCGGGGTTTGTTTTCTTTTTCACCCGAACATCAACGGTCGACTTGTGTGTGTGAAAAGGCCCTGTGAGCTTGAGTTAACGCAGTCACATGATCCTTTTCTCCCACACTCCAGATATGTTCAGCTAAATTATGAAGGTTGTTTAATTTAATCATTTAATTTAGTGTGTGAATGTTTCTTCATTCAGAGTCAGTGGAGGAGATCAAACTCATCAGATTCTCCTGCAGCTTCATCATGGCTGATTCACAAGGATCCAGAGATGGAGATTGTTCTCCAGGATGCAGGTACTTTCAACAAACACTACATTACCATTACCCCCACACCTCCACCCCTCCACACACACAAACACAAACAGATCAAAGACCGTTTACAGAAAAAAGAAGATTTTTTTGCCTTTTTTTAAAACTAAAATGAAATATTCAGTAAAAAGATAATTGTTTCCTCAAAGTACTTTTTGATGCAGGATAAATGTATTCACAGTAATCTAAAGGATTAAACTGAATCTGTTCTCTGTTCCAGTTCAGTCCAGCAGAAGAGCTCAAACCCAGAGTCCAGCTGTGTGTCTATGAAGAGTAACTGCTCTATGAATCCGCCAATATGGTTTAAGAGTGGAGACAAACGGCCTGATCTCAGGTATATCACTTCTATAAAAGATGTGCTTATAGTTCGACACTTTTGAATTAGAATCATCATTTTTCTCAGTCAGTCAGTCTAATACTAGCAATGACATCAAGTAAATGTAAGCTGAGATCTTTTCCACCTTTATATAATGGAGTAGGTGCAGGGGCGGCGCTAGGGCTGGGCTAAGGGGGCTTAAGCCCCGAATGTTTTTAGTAAAGCCCCAAATATTTTGTTACCTTGTCTTTCTCATTGAGCAAAACAATTAATCAGAAAAACAAACGTGAATAAGATTACAGCAGCTGCGATTAACATAAAAAGTGCATATTACAGTTTTATTTATATTTTTCCCTTTGCATTAAAGATACTTACGACGTGCGTTTGCAGCGTTGAGCATTGTAGCCAATCACAGACATGTCTGTTGAACGCATCGGCCAATCAGAGGCGTTTAAATGAGTCGCTGTGCTGAAGATGTGTTTTGTGCTAGCTCACCGAGTTCTACACTTTCGCATAGATATTATTATTATTGGCAATAATCTTAAGATGCAAATAAGAGATTCACTGCAATGTATTTGATATTCTTGATGCTGCTCTGATGCGCTCCATTACGCTCCGCTCTGTTTGTTGTTAGGATGACTAAAAGTTCAGCGGTCTAGCTCATCAGTGTTAAAATGATTAAATAAGTGAACGAATGCCTGGTAAAATGTAAGTGGAAAACATTTAATATTTGACTGTTTTACAATAGAAATGTTCAACTTACCGACAGTATCCGGTGACGCAAATTACTCAACTTTTTAATTTTTTTTTATAAAATTTTGCCTTTTTGAATTGAAAATATGCTGATAAGCTGATAAGCATGAATGGCAGAAGAAAACGACTGCAATTAAAAAGCAAAACGAGAAAATTATTTTAATGCAAGCAATAAAAAAACTGCACACATCAGCTGTGGAATAAAAGAAAAGAAATGCACGATTAACTAGATTAAGGCATACTCCTGTCTTAATGTAAACCCTGTCCATCACCCACAAAGCTTTCACAAAGTTATTCTTGCCACTGTAACGTATGGCTTCCTAAAGACAAGTTTATGGGTAAATAAATGAATAATAATAAAAAATGTATCAGGTCTCAACATTAAGCCTTTTCATTTGATTGTCCTCAGTTCAGTCATTCACTTGTCCGAGTAAAAACATTTGTTTGTCCAGGAAAAAAAATATATTCTGATAAATTATAAATAATTATATGTAATTTATTCTGAATCAATATTCTCATCACTGTTCAGTCAGCTTTGACATATATAAATCGGCATATTCATGATATTTTAACCTTTATAAAGGGCATTTTTCCCTCATCCCTAATCGATTCCCTAATCGCTTATTTCCCTAATCGCTTCCCTAATGCGTCATCTTTCATTTAATATTCTTAAATTTCATAGAATAATAAGATGCTAAAGGGATGTTACCAATCAAATTAAACTGCATTAAATAATGTAATGAGATTATTTTACATATTTTTTGAATATACAATTAAGACATTTTGGAAAGAATGAAACTTTAAAACACGAAACTAAACCGCCAGTAGGAGGCGGCAGGAGACCGAGTCATTGAGTCATTTACTCAAACGATTCATTCAAACGTAGGGCCCTATAAAATCCGTTTTATTTTTTCCCAAATTCCGTTTTTTCCATTTTAATTTTGTGGGAATTCTTTTTCTTTTCTTTTTTTTTACCCTTTACTGTTATTTTAGTCGTAAAAAGTGTTTTTAATGTTAATGATTAAAATGTACACAAATAAAAAGGACATCAAAATGACATTTATTAATATGTATTCGTGTCAAAATGATTAAACACCACACAAAAACAGAATTTTATCGCAAATATGTAAACTTCCGCGCAATAACACTTTAACACTAGATTCCGCGTTAATTTGCCAATTCCGCGATCGTGGAAATTCTAGGGCCCTACAAACGGCTGATTCATTCAGGAATTCATCATGTCAGAACAGAACGCTAATGAAATGTTTACCTGGCAAAGCTTTAAAGCACGAGCAAATAATGACCTTTTGTGATTGCGAATAAGTGCAGAGTAGGAATGCGCGGTATACCGGTACTGCAAAAATACCGGTATATATATATAATATAATATATTATATTATATTTCAAACGGTACAATATCATAATTTTGCTCAATTCGGTATTTGATGCGCTGCTGTTTCGAAGTTCACCCAGAGAGCGAATTACCCCACCATAATTGGGGGGTACTGCTCCTTCACTTCTTCTATGACCATCATGGTCCACTACCATATAAATCCCCACCGTGATCGCCAAGTGCAACATGTGTTGTGCAACACACATACAAGGTCTAAACATGCCACAAACTGATAATCAGTAGGCTACAGAATATCTCATTGTTATTATATATCCAAAAGAGAACTGTTTTGATCAACTTCTAACCAAAAGTTAGAAGTTAAGTGCACTGAAATACCATTCTAATTACTGGTAATAGTAATACCTTTACAAGAAGCCTATTGCCTATTCCAGGGTTTTTCCTGGCTCAAAATGAGGCAGAGGTGGTAAAATCATAATAATGTATTTTAATAATAAGATTTTTTTTTTTTTTTGTAGATCATCATATAGCCTAATGTGTTTCCCAAATTTTTTTGTTGGTGGAGCTTGGTATCTGTAGGGGGGTCCGGGGGCATGCCCCCCCGGAAGAAAATGTTGTACATTTTAAAGATAAATTCATTAATCTGGTGCACTTTAAGTCACCCGAATCCACTATTAAAAATAAATAATCCACCCGCAAACCGCCTATATTCTTTGATTTAGATATCTGCATCTGATCATCACATTACAATTATTCAAATTCGATAATATGGTAACATATCACACTGAAGTAGGCTGCTTTAAAATGAACATTTATTTAAAATAAAAGTTCTTCTTTTGGAAAAATTACATTTCCTTAATAGCCTAAACAGAGGCTTTACTCCCTTCAAACTTAAATTGTCAATGTTTCATTACATCACTGTTTGAAAACACTCAGAATAATGTTTTGTACCTTTATAAAGGGCATTTTCCCCTAATTTTTATTAAATGTATGCTCCATCTTTCATTTCAAATTCTTAAATTTGATAAATATATTCAATTAAAATAATTAGACACTAGGCTGTTACCAATAAAATTAAATAATTTACACTGAAAAATTATGACTGTATTAAATTAGATTATTTTAAATATTTTTGAATATACAAATAAGGAATGTTGAAAAGAATGATACTTTATGAAACTAGCGTTTTGTCATTAAACGTTGACACTTGCTTGAGAAGTTGAAGTCGTTCTCTACATAGACATAATAAATACATAGACGCCCTATTGGCCGCTGAATCGTATGTCAACGGCGCCGCCATACTGCGGAGGGCAACTTTCCCATACCTCTCATAACGAGAATTGAGAAAAATTTCGTGTGCTGCTTGGGGCTTTACAAATCGCCACACAATTGAAAACAGGTCTCAGGGAATTACCTTTCACAAGCAAAACTGAAAATTTGTTCCTGGTTGTATTTCATTTACTATTTTTATTTTCAGAGGAGAAAGTCCGCGAAATTTAAAAATACTACTGTTATTGTGTCACGAAATGTAGTTTTAAGAGTTTTTCAGTCGACATTGTAGTTGTTTAAAGCTCAAATCTGTGTTTTTTTTATAAAGAGAGTGCCTTTTAAAAATTTTTATCTGGCGGTTTCGGAGTTGTGAGATCCAGTGATCACCGGGCGCTCAGCGCTCATGTACCCCGCCGAGAACAGCCTTACCTCGGCTTCTGACGTACGCCGCTGGATCTGATTTCTTTAGTCTAGTGAGAATAATTCGTCTTGTGTATATCTAACGGGCGATCTTTGGTTTCATTAATCTATAATTTGTTCCTTGGCAGATTGTTTTGGCTGAGGGCAAAGTGAAGTTTCATAACTTTATATATTTAGGCTATTTCACTTTAACGGTGTACCCTGCTGTATTTTTTACTGAATCGTTTACTTTATTTCTTGACTTGTATAGCTTCTTATACCTTTTAAAAACTGAAATTTAACAAAAAGAGACAGGGTTGCGTCATTTTATTTTATATAGCCTATGTAAGAATATTTTAAAATATATAAATTTACATTATTTATTATTATTATAATAATATACCACTTGCGATTATCAATCTATTATAGTTATGCTGTTAAATTATTGTACTATTCATAGTAACTATTTAACTTATTTTTTATTGTCTATATTCTGTAATTGATATTTCATATTCTATTGCTATTATTATAGTATTATACATAAACTATATGCTATTATCAATATATTATTATTATTATATTAGTACTTATGATATTATATAATTGTACTTTTCATTACTATTTAATTTGCTGTATAGTCAAGTCAAGTCAAGTATATTTGTATAGCGCTTTTCACAATACAGATTGTATCAAAGCAGCTTCACAGTATTAAATTAAAATAATACAACAAGGTTTGTTTCTAGTGGAATTTATTGATTGATAAAATCAAATTAAATATCCCCAGAATATCCCTATTATACCCCAGAATAATATTATACTGTTTGTTTATTTTATTGACTAAACTATTTACTATTAGCCTACTTCTCACTTTATTTTATATTTACTATTTGCATTGCACTGTAGTTGTACCATGTATTACCATAAAGGATCCATCAGTTATCTTTGTTATTGCTAAAATCGGGTCAATGACAGAATATGCTTTTCCCACAATAAGAAAACTTTATTTAATTTAATGTGAAAATTAAATTATATCTCAGTATGGGGGTGTACACAATTCTTATCCAAGAATGAAAAAAACAAATACATGACAACCCTGAGCTTTGGCCATTCCTTATTAAAAATAAATAAATTTTATAAGTCTAACTATCGAGATTTTAAATAACTAGAGATGGAACTTTTTTTGTACACCACATACAAACCACTGAAATCGGTTGATAAATATATTTTTGGGTTTTTTTATACAGAAAAACCGCAGCTCACCTGTTTACTTGCATTTGATTACAGCGCAGTCTTGCCCTCCGCAAAATGGCGGACGCGTTGACGTATCGCAGCAACGTTCCAAAGCGGCCAATAGGGCGTCTATGTATTTATTATGTCTATTGGTTCTCCCGTTGCTTCTAGCCACGGTGGTTAAAAATGGTACGGTCCACAATAGGGGTGTCTGAAATCGCTTTACATTAAAATGTTCCTACAGTGAAAATAGGAGTTGACTTGTATTGTGACTGTAATTATATTTTTTCACAATATCAGAAAAATTATCTGACCCCCCCAAAACTGATATTTCTGTCCCTTTGGGACATTTCAGTACCCCCAGTAGGATATTTCAGTACCCCCTGTAATTCGAACTATGCGCTAGGCGGCAGTGCGCTATCCAAACTGACGCGGGTCACGCAAAACCGGCAAACGGTGACAACAGAGGAACACGATGGATCAAACAGATGAAGCTCATTCTACACGCCCGAAATGAATAAATAAAGAGAGCAGTAGGAGTGAAATATGGCATTACTTTGCCTACAAAAGTAATGAGAAAGGTGAAGCAACAGACCTCAATGCACCACTCCACAAACGCTGCTTTAAATTAGCCACGGGAGGCAACACATCAAATCTGGCTAAGCACTGTCACTTGCTCATCCTGACTTGTTCAAAGAGTTCAGAGATCGACAGGTGAGTCCGTCATTCAACTGATTTCATTTAGACTTTTATTCACAACACTGATCAGCGCACATAAGTTACATCAGAGCTTATCAATTAAATATGACACGGTAAACACGAAAGCTCAAATGTGCTTGCATGACACGCTAGAACCAATGAAGTTTAGGTCTCATCATTTTTGAGATTAGTGATATTAATTTTAGTATTAGTGATAGTAAAATGAATGGCTGCTGCTGTGGCGACCCCTAGAGGAATCAGCCGAGAGAGAGAGAGAGTAATAGTAATATATGGATATTACTAATATGAATGTTAGAATAACACTTTACATTTCAGATACATTTATCAACATTCATTAGGTAACCTGACCTAACAGTATTTTAGCATTTATTAATCTAGGTCAATCAGTAATTATTATTTAAATATACTAATACACGTTTAGCATGTTAACATTATGCAATGCATTAAACTAATATGAACCCAAACACAAACCAAACAGTAATCAAACCAAGATGAATAAATGCTATAAATGTTGATAATTCTCTGTTGATGCGTGACAGCTAATGGTTTACATGTAATTTCATTATTCTATTATTATTCTATATTAATCAATTATTATAGATATTAACCTATTTTGATTGTATCATTTCAGTTTTTTTTCCCCAAAATCAAAATTTAACCTACTGTATGTTCCCTGACTGTCTTTAGTTATTTTTTCTTAACATTTTAATACTTTTTGTTTGCACATTCGATACAGCAGAGTTTCAAGCAGTGTTTTTTAATAAAATTGTTTCAACTTACTTCAATTTTGAGGCTAGTTATTTGTCAGCTGTGGTATTGATTTAGTATCGATACCGAGGTATTAGGTTCTGGTATCGTACCGAAACCAAAATTGTGGGATCGAGCCATCTCTAGTGCAGAGTCCTGTGAGTGTAACTCTAGCGCTGCGTTAACATGTGATGTGAGTTTTACAGTATTGGGACTGAGCGCCAGAACTGCAGCTGATAGAATGTGATACTGCCATATTTCTTCAAAAGCAGATCGTGGAGACATTAAATCATCCACGATCAAAAATCGTGATATCGCATAAGCACAAGTATAAAACGACTGTTATCATGTCTGAAAACAAACACAAGTAACGGAGTTTACAAAACTGTATCGCACGCATTTATTCATCGCACAGACCAATCTTTCCGTAACTGTACAGCCCTGCAATGAGTATCACAATGTATTCTTTTGAAAATTATTTATTGAATGATTATTAGTGTTGAATGTAAACTCCTCTTAGGAATTTCACCATTCAATGGGAATTTATCTGAGCATATTCTTAAATAAGGAAATCTATTCAGTGATTGGTCCATGCCTATGTCATCATCCAAAATCCCGTTTGTGGCACAGCAAAGTGTTGTGAATCATCTCTAAGACTGACACTTAAAGGTGCATTGCGCAACTTTTCATGTTAAAAATACCCGTTTTCTAACCCATACATGCTTAAACAATTGCCTGATGGGCTGACTGAGCCCTTCTCTGATCACTGCGATTGCCTCTATAATCCTGTACAGTAAAATAAATAAGAGGGATTCGGGTCGGAATCTGAGACTGGGCGTGACGTCATGCGCGTTCACGGCACGCTCATATGTCTGGCAGGTTTGTGATTGTGTATGCGCCGACGCCGCCATTCTCCGTAGAAAATGGATTCTAAGAGACCGGCTTGTAGTTCATTTCAAACACCAACGCAAACTCCACGTAAGATAAAAAAAAAAGAGAACTTTTGTCTAGTGCAACCAAAAGGTCCAAATTGGAGTCAGACAGGCGTCGGGGTAAGACGAGAGTAAACATAGGGAAGGCTTTCAACAAACGGAGAGATCTCCGGTCTGCTCTAGGGCTCAAACGGGATCCTCAGTTGGCTTTTTTCTTGATAAAAAGGTAAGATATATCCCATTCTCTAATGTCTGATACGGCCAATAATGACAATAAATGACGATCCATAAAATGTGTAATGCTTTAGCGTAAGCTAGATAAATGTACAATCGGAATAGGTTTTACTAACTTACCATTGTCCGTGATCAGGTTCAGAATGATTGTGATATAAAATGCTGATATATAAGTTAGATACTTAGACACAAATTTTGAGCAAATTACTGCTTAATTACGATGTATTGCTATTGGAATATGCTACTTAGCTGATCAATAAAACAGGCTAAACCCCCGCAAATCTTCGGCGGATTAGCCTGTTTGGCTTTTATGGTAACGTCATAGTGCCACTTGATTGTTTATTACCTTGAGACATTTGGGTGTACTTTGTTGACCGACTGTGTATGGTATGGTATCATGATTACAATTTTGAGCTTTTACAAAGTTATAACTTGTATTGTTCATGAACGTGTTTCCATAATAATAGTCATAAGTGGATACAGTAAACACATAACACAGTTCAACATGGAGATAGATGGGAATAAAAAACGAAGTTTTCTACTACCCCCATTTTTTCCCTCACACATAAGTGTGTTATTTACTCAATTGCCTTTCCTTTCACATATTTTAAATTACTTGCAGATTTAAAACTTTATTACCTCTGAAGACATTATGATTGTAAACAAAAGATTTGTGCGGCTGATGCTCCTTGGGTTATGACCAGCTCGAGCTCGTGCAAGCGTGCGTGTGCGTGTGGTCCGTGAGCGTGCACACCTCTGGTTGCAGTTTCGCTTGCCGCCAGAGGGGGCGTAGTTCTGCGAAAACTCAGACTCTCGCGCAATGCACCTTTAAGATTTAGTCCTACACTTCACTTAAATTACGACTGAGATGCTTGATAACTAACTTCTAAGCACAGCTTTGAGCCAAGAGTTGTTTTACTCTTAAGTCCATTCTTAGCAGTGTTCTTGTGAGTAATTCTCAGAGGCTTGATAAATACGGGTTCAGATTTGTTGAAAGCTTCACGGTGTCTGGTCAGAACAGTGATGTTTCACAGCAAGAGTAGCGTTACTAGAGTACAGTAAGGTGGTTTATCTTTAAAGCTCAGCTAAACATTGGTCTCTTTAGTCGGTCGAGCCTTCGTCCTCCATTGTGCCTTTGAGAAGAGTCATGTGATCATGGTTGATGTTCATCTGAGTTGAATCATTCTATAATTCTATAGTTGATTTCAGTTTGTTTGCTTTGAATTCCTAATTCCTAATATTACCGGTTTTCTCAGTCGCTTTGGTACAATTGTTGAATCATGCTTAACATTTTTAAACCAGTGAGTTAATTTCTCAAAATAATTGTAATCAAAGTTTGAGAAACACAGTGCAAAACAGTTACAGACATTAAAGCAAAATTACACAACATTTATGTGGTCTTTTATAAGTCTGTATTCTTTATATTTTTACTTAGTTTGAAACCCAGTTCAGTCCAGCAGAAGAGCTCAAACCCAGAGTCCAGCTGTGTGTCTATGAAGAGTAACTGCTCTATGAATCCGCCACTAAACTTTAAGAGTGGAGACAAACGGCCTGATCTCAGGTATATATCATTTCTATAAAAGATGTGCTTATTGTATTTTATTTGTATGAAATTGTTATTAATATACATCAGTTTAATGAGTTACAATCTTGCTGGTTTCGGTCTATTAATGATCATCATTGTGCTCTTGTGTAAAGCTCTATGTGTTGTATTGTTAATACATTCACACACTGTAAAAGCTGTTGGTCTGTTACTCAGTTAATGACACAATTACATCAATATCAGTGTGTCTGATTCTTTACCCTCTTCATTCTGATTTAAGGTCAACTCTTCCATCCAGACCAGTTAAAAACAAAACTGTGTCCAAGCCTGTGATTCAACCACAAGACTTTAATGAAAGCATGTTTCCTGGTTTCAGGTAAAATTCAGGACTTTGTTGTTGTTGTTGTTGTTTAATTTTAGGTGCTGCAATTCACATCACACATCACTCACACACATGATTAATGATTTACACATTTCAGAAACCTAATGATGTTCTGTGTCCCATAAATAGTGTTGTAATTTATGGCTATTTACTTCTCTGACTTGTGTAATAATGTGGTATTTTAATCTTACAGCCATGACTCTAATCCTGCTGAAGTCCTCAACACATTGAGATCAAATCTGAGACAGAAGTTTGAGTGTTTGTATGAGGGAATATCAAAGCAGGGAAACCCAACACTCCTGAATGAGATCTACACAGAGCTCTACATCACAGAGAGTGGAAGTGGAGAGATCAATAATGAGCATGAGGTGAGACAGATCGAGACACAGTCCAGGAGAGCAGAAACAGAGGACACACCGATCAAATGCAGTGACATCTTTAGACCTTTACCTGGACAAGACAAACCCATCAGAACTGTGCTGACAAAGGGAGTCGCTGGCATTGGGAAAACAGTCTCTGTGCAGAAGCTCATCCTGGACTGGGCTGAAGGGAAAGAGAATCAGGACGTCCAGCTCATATTTCCACTCGCTTTCAGAGAGCTCAACTTGATGAAGGACAAAACACTCAGTCTTTCAGATCTTCTTCATCTCTTTTTCCCTCAAACTAAAGAAATGGACATATCCAGTGATGAGTATAAAGTGTTGTTCATCTTTGATGGTCTGGATGAGTGTCGTCTGTCTCTGAACTTTAAGAGCGATGTGAGGTTGTGTGATATATCTGAATCAGCCTCAGTGGACGAGCTGCTGAAGAACCTCATTGAGGGGAATCTGCTTCCCTCGTCTCTCATCTGGATCACCTCCAGACCAGCAGCAGCGGATCTCGTCCCCTCTGAGTGTGTCCATCGAGTGACAGAGGTCCGAGGCTTCAGTGACACACAGAAGCAGGAATACTTCAGGAAGAGAATCAGTGATCAGAGTCTGGCCCACAGGATCATCTCACACCTGAAGTCCTCAAGGAGCCTCTTTATTATGTGCCACATCCCAGTGTTCTGCTGGATCTCAGCCACTGTTCTAGAGGAGATGTTGAGGAAATCACGGAGAGGAGAGATTCCCAAGACTCTCACTCAGATGTACACACACTTCCTGCTCATTCAGACCAACATCAAACATGAGAAGGACTATGAGAAGAAAGTGAAAGATGAAGACATGATTGTCAAACTGGGGAAACTGGCTTATCGGCAGCTTGTGAAAGGCAACCTGATCTTCTATGAGGAAGACCTGAGCGAGTGTGGCATTGATGAGGCAGAAGCATCAGTTTACTCAGGATTGTGCACTCAGATCTTCAGAGAGGAGTTGGGCTTGTGTCAGGGGAAAGTCTTCAGCTTTGTTCATCTGAGCATTCAGGAACATCTAGCAGCTCTATATGTGCATCTCTCCTTTATCAACAATAACATCAATGTGTTTGACCAGATTACCAAACCAACTAATGGAGACACAGTTTCCCTATCGGATCTCCATCAGAGAGCTGTGGATGAGGCTTTAGACAGTAAAAATGGGCATCTGGACCTTTTCCTTCGTTTCCTTCTGGGTCTGTCAGTGGAGTCTAACCAGAGTCTCTTACAAGAACTGAAGACACAGACAGCAAACAGCTCTCACAACAATAAGAGAACAGCTGACTATATTAAAGACAAGATCAGTGAGAATCCCTCTCCAGATAAATACATCAATCTGTTTCACTGTCTGAATGAACTGGGTGATCTTTCTCTAGTGAACGAAGCTGAACCTCATACGTCTAGAGGATTGAGCTCTAGAGGATTATGTGCTGTGAAACTCTCCTCGTCTCAGTGGTCAGCTTTAGTGTTTGTGTTGTTGTCCTCAGAGGAGACACTGCAGGAGTTTGACCTGATCAGCTTAATTGGAGACAGAACTGATCGGTAAGTAACACTGAGTGCAATCATTACAGTCTAAAACATTATGAACAAAGAGAAACTCAGAGATCAGAGGTGTTTAAATCACGGGGCACAGACTGATTTCTGGGATATTGTAGATCATTTGCGTGTGTTCCTCAAACCGTGGCTGTGTCCTAGTAAGACTGCATATCTCGACTGCCACGTCATCAAGCGCCTCTGAAGGCCGTCTCAGTTTGAAGGATGTTTTGAAGACAGACTTCATTTTGTGTCTTTAATTCAGCTCATTTTGAAGGATGCATCAAGTAGATCCTTCCTGTTCTTCAATCTCCCACAATCCTTTGCACACATTCTAATTAATGTAAAAGAACTGATGGAAAACGAGTCGGCACTGAGTTTATCTGAGTTCATTATGAAATGTAAGACACAGATAATGTATTCGGAGATGAAGGCATACATGTTATCTTTTGTTTCTGTGTAAATGAATCACTGAACACTAAACTGACAATAATGTAAGACACTGGGAGACACAGACGGCTGTCAGTCACTGTATTGCATTCATAAAAAAGCCAGTTAATATAAAGATATTTAATAGGAAGTATTTTTCCTAAATGAAGTTTTAATATCATTATTATACAAGAGAAGTATTAAGAAAATAAATTAGATTAATGTCTCATCATCATTTTTCTTTATCACCAGTTGCTGGCAAAATGAAGGACAATGATTCACATTTTGTGCGCATCATTTCCTGTGACAATAAAACTAATTAAATTATTAAATGAACAAGTATGTAAATAAGCAAGTAACAAGCAAACAAACTCGTGTGCTTAATTTCTAGGAATAATTTGCTGATGCAGGTACAAAAATACCTTTTTCTTGCCCCCCCGCCCGACTCGGGAGTGAAGTGTCTCCATGGTGATAACCATAGCAACCGACAGGACAAACAAACCTGATGTGTCATAATAGTGTTGTAGTGTAAATGCAGACTAATAGCCCTGCCACAGCAACACTAACGAGAAGAAGAAGAGACTAATCAGTGACGGCTGAATACGAGGCTTCTACAGTTATAGATATAAAACCACTTTTTCACATGTCCTTTATAAAGCAGTGTTTCATTAAAACAATTATTTGAGGGTATTTAGGAAGGTATAATGTATTATTTACTTATGATATTTATTATTATTATTATTATTATTATTAATAATGAACTTTTACTTTAAATAATTTTTATTTTCAATTAGTTCCACACAGAACACAGGAGATGAAGTTCTCCAGAAGCTGACGCCTGTGGTTACAGCAACTAGATGCGCTCGGTAAGTAACACTGAGAACAAGCATCACTGTTAAAACATTATTACAGTTCTTACTTAAACATTATAAATTAATGGTTTAACAAAAAATATGAGTCACATTTAAGCTCTTACCTATCTGACCTGATTTGTGATCTACTTAACCATTTTTTATGATATATGTGTGAGAAATTTATATTCAAATATATGCATTTGTAATGTATGCATATAAACATTTATATTTAATGTATGTAATGTATTCAATGTATTCCATTTGATCAGTTTCATATAATCTTTCTCCCTCACATAGAGACATAATCTCTTACAATAACAGTTACATTTACTGATATATTGAATTCATTGTTTAAAAAAAGAGATATTGCACAAATTATAAACAATCAAGAAAAGCAAAGATTTCTGTTTTGATCTGAGAGAGTGAAGAGTGTGTCATTGTTCTCTACAGGTTGAGTGATTGTGGTGTGACAGATGAAGGTTGTGCTGCTCTGGCTTCAGCTCTGAGATCAAACCCCTCACACCTGAGAGAACTGATTCTGTCATATAATAATCTAGGAGACTCAGGAGTGAAGCTGTTTTCTGCTGTACTGGCGAATCCTCACTGTAAACTGGAGAAACTGTGGTAAGATCATACGTTACTCTCACATGAAACTGTCACTAGGGGCGTTTCCATTACAGATTTTTCGCAAAACTTTTTTAATGAGCGTTTGGTGTAGGTCTACTAGGCATAGAGATATCTGAACATCTTTGCCAAGCGCAAACCAGTACAGAAGTAGCCTAATCAATAATTAAGGTGCAAGCTGAGAAACTGAAGTGGATATGGAGAAAAGCTTCTTTATATGCCATTGCCTACATTTTAAACGGATGTCTGCCAATAGGCCTAAAACATTACATATATGGTTATTGTGACAGAGACTGGGACTCCAGGTTAATAAGATTCTGACTGAGTAGCAAGATATGAATTCAATTGTGATTCTGTGAGAATTCACAGATCCAGTTTCTCTTTTTTAATCTTCCCCTTAACATTTAAAGGAATCTACGTGTGTGTGTGTGTGTGTGTGTGTGTGTGTGTGTGTGTGTGTGTGTGTGTGTGTGTGTGTGTGTGTTTGTGTTGGTATATGTGGTTTACACGGACAACACGCCAGACATTTCACCTGGGCTCCACGGACCTAAGGGTAATACGGGGACTATGCCAAGGTCCTCGTAAATCAAAGAGTGTAACTGCATTTGTTAGTGTCTGAACAACATATATTCTCTTTTTCTTTGAAAGTCCTCATTTACCACTTGACCTGATTTTGAGTGTATGCCAGTGTATAGAACAGCGACCCCACAGCTGGGTTTTATATTGCAGTTTCATACACATTTCTGATACACACGGTGCATTTTGGCGGGCCGTCTTGTGATTGGCTGGTTTGCGCATGTGGGCGGTAACAAACGGAAGTCGACGGGAAGCTCCGCCCACAGCACATGGCCCAGCTGTCGCTAATTAAATACCTAATGGACCACACCTCGGAAGTGTCAGCTCGACGTCGTTGGATTTACTGGATTAAATACATACAGGTAATAATTATATTTATAAATATAGTTGCATTTTTGCATTAAGTGTTTCTTATGAAAGAAATTGCAAGAAATTGTAACTTGTAACTTACAATTACTGTAAAATGCTATATATTTACCACAATGTTAGCTGAGCTAGCTTGAGTGGCTATCAACATGTCCTGCTCATTAAGCCTCAGGCTAAAGAGGTGGAGGACAGCAGGTAGAGATGAGGACAGAAGTAACATTGCCAGCAAGTCAAATTTGGTCGTTTTGTTTTTAAAATGAAAGCTAGCTAGGTTAAGTTGAGCTTGTGGCTACCGCATGGCTTAATGAGCAAGGCGTAGCTAGTTAAAGCCTTAACTTTTATTACAGACATTGTGTTTGTTTTATAGAATTAAATACTTTCTTAGTAGCCCACATTATTTTATTTAAATATGAAGTTGCAGTGACACAGGAAGGCTGTTATATCATTAATATGAGTACTTTCAGGCCATTAAATAAATGTAATGTGTTTATGATGTTCTGTTAGTGTACTAAACCTGTAAGATAAATTAATTGGTACCTAGTAACCAACCACAATGATCAATATACAAAACATGAGGGGCAACAGACCTGACAAGTATCTTGTGCAGTGTGTAAAGTGTTATATATATATATATAAAAACAGTGTTTTTATCTTCTTGACTTCATTTAACTAACTTTGTGAAATTGTTAGTTCTCATATAAGAAATGCTTTAACCATAGAACATTTCACATACCAAAATACTGTACATTTTCCATCTAGCTTCAGGTGGAACATGATTTTTATAGCTTTTGTTAGCACCACCTAACCAGCACACCATAGATGATACTGACCATTACAGAATGTTAGAACAAAAACAATGAAGTCATCAAATGCTGTGTTCATCAGAGTGTAGTTTTCATAATCCACGGTCTACTATGTGTATAATATTATTATTATATTTTTTTTCCTTTTTACAGGGCCTTGATGATGAAATGGCCCCAAAGATGTGTGGTACCACAAATCCCCGATCCACAACTGATGACACTGAAGAGGTATGTCCTCACAAAAGATAGATTTTTATTAATATCTTGCACTTGATTGTTAATATCAGAGAAGTTGTCAGTGAGTTTTAAAGCAAGGTTTTCCTCTGTCTTTGTCAACAGTAGAATGGTTTCTTTTTTTATTCAGATATCAAATGTCCTCTCTAGTGTCACGTTCCCTGGACTTTCTCTTTATTGTCCTTTGTCTCTGTTTCATCTTCTACAGCTGACCACTTAGAGCAAGTGCACCCATACAGCCGTCAGCCACCCGAATCAGACTAGTCCAGAGCTCAGCCCATGTACCAAGGTTGGAGAGGTAAATTAAATCTCATGTACAACTTATTTGTGGCAAAATGTTAAATCTGCCAACCTATTTCAATATGTGTGTGTATGTGTGTGTGTGTGTGTGTAGTCGCCTGAGTAGAACGTGCTTTATGTGGACAGTCGCCTGAGTAGAACGTGCTTTATGTGGACAGTCGCCTGAGTAGAACGTGCTTTATGTGGACAATGGAATGGAAGGACATTTGTCTAAACATGCCTTTTCAAGCTTCAGTCAGTATAATATCTGAGTGTATGTGTATCAAACACTAAACCCCACCCAAACATGACTTGGGAGGTCCATACAGTTTAGAGGGTCCCGTCCCCAGAGGCATCACTTTGGTTTTTAAGAACACTTGGACTGCCTGCATTGGATCTGTATGTAGGTTTAATGTGAATGCTAAGATGTTTGGTTACATGTAATGGATAGGCACCCTATTAGTTATACTGGGCTACAAGAAGTCAGCTCCTGGCACTGAGGCTAACCACAAATTCCCCATCTACAATTTAAAAATATGAAGAAGGTATATCTTCATATAGGATATGCTTTAAATAAGCTGCATTCAAACATTCAAAGGAAAAAACAAAAACTCAGATAATATCTACAAGGGCTAAATTCTGCACAAACCTTCAATTTCAATCTCATCCAGTGACTTCCCCTGGATGCTGCAAAGGTTTCCTTTCTCCATTGACAAAAGGAGTTTGGAAATCTTAGCAAGTTGTGTTGTGGGAACTGGTAATCTGTAGAAGTCGTGGTGAACACGAATGTGTTCATCAGAGTAGTTTCCATAGTCCACGGTCTACAATATTTTTTTTATTTATTTTTTTTCCTTTTTACAGGGCCTTGATGATGAAATGGCTCCAAAGATGTGTGGTACCACAAACCCCCCATTCACAACTGATGACACTGAAGAGGTATGTCCTCACAAAAGATAGATTTTTATTAATATCTTGCACTTGATTGTTAATATCAAAGAAGTTGTCAGTGAGTTTTAAAGCAAGGTTTTCCTCTGTCTTTGTCAACAGTAGAATGGTTTCTTTTTTTATTCAGATATCAAATGTCCTCTCTAGTGTCACGTTCCCTGGACTTTCTCTTTATTGTCCTTTGTCTCTGTTTCATCTTCTACAGCTGACCACTGAGAGCAAGTGCACCCATACAGCCGTCAGCCACCCGAATCAGACTAGTCCAGAGCTCAGCCCATGCACCAAGGTTGGAGAGGTAAATTAAATCTCATGGACAACTTATTTGTGGCAAAATGTTAAATATGCCAACCTATTTCAATATGTGTGTGTGTGTGTGTGTGTAGTCGCCTGAGTAGAACATGCTTTATGTGGACAGTCGCCTGAGTAGAACGTGCTTTATGTGGACAATGGAATGGAAGGACATTTGTCTAAACATGCCTTTTCAAGCTTCAGTCAGTATAATATCTGAGTGTGTGTATCAAACACTAAACCCCACCCAAACATGACTTGGGAGGTCCATACAGTTTAGAGGGTCCCGTCCCCAGAGGCATAACTTTGGTTTTTAAGAACACTTGGTCTGCCTGCATTGGATCTGTATGTAGGTTTAATGTGAATGCTAAGATGTTTGGTTACATGTAATGGATAGGCACCCTATTAGTTATACTGGGCTACAAGAAGTCAGCTCCTGGCACTGAGGCCAACCACAAATTCCCCATCTACAATTTAAAAATATGAAGAAGTTATATCTTCATATAGGATATGCTTTAAATAAGCTGCATATAAATAAGATACGATATAAATAACAAAATACAATGCAATAAAAGGGTAATCATATGTATCAGGTAAATTAAATGTCACATTGGTATTGAATTTAAAATTATTAGATATTGACATGTAAATATGAAATATCTTTGTCCAAACTATGTGGCCTAAGTAAATACTACAATAATTTTTTTTGCCAACAGTGTCAAAAACACTGCCTTGTGTGCGCAACAGTATCCTCTCTTTGGACAGGCGTGTTCGTTGTGTGGGACCCGTATCTTCCTTCAAGTGGCTTGGCTATCAATGCACAGGTTAGATGTTTAGTGAATTAGTATAGAGTGTAATGTGTTGTGCTCTAACCACTTAAATAGACCTGCAGTGTTAACATTATTTTACTCAAATGTGTTCCAGTTTGTTCAGGGGTCTGGCATAAATCCTGCCTCAAGCAAATTAAAAGAGATGACTTTAACAGCACAGCACAGGTGAGTATCTACTAAGTGAGTGTTGAACTTGAACTGTCTATAAGATTCAATCACCATGTCAAATAATTTGCTTTCTCACCAATTCAGGCGCAACAGTCTCCTAAGGCTTCTGATGATGAACTGCTGTCAGATCAGGACAAAATTCCACATCCAGCATTGGACCAAATATCATCTGATGATGCTGAGGACATGTCTGACAAGGAATACATACCTGATTCGGAGTCAGAATATTCTTTGTCATTACTTGCCAGTAAAGGAAACCTTTGCAGCATCCAGGGGAAGTCACTGGATGAGATTGAAATTGAAGGTATGTACAGAAATTAGCCCTTGTAGATATTATCTGAGTTTTTGTTTTTTTAGATAAACATCTAGACTTGGCGTTGTCAGCATCCCTTTCCAAGAAAAAAAAAATCACCTTTCATGTCCAAGTATGAGTCGAGGACTACTATTCAGAAATATAAACTTAAGTCTACAGTATGGCTGGACAGTATGTTTGTGTAGGTGCAGTCGAATTACTTTAAATATTAACCTAATATCATAGTGTAATAATTTATCTTATGTGCTCATGGACCACCTTAAACATAAACGCAGGTATAATAGCTCAAAACTACTACTTTGCAAAAATTGGCAAGTACAAAACCAAGTACTTTCTTTTCCTTATTTTATGTGGCTATTTCAACCACAGATTTTTATGTCCAGCTATTTATGAGAGTTTTACCAGAGCTGTAAACTATTTGAGTAAATGTAATTAGCAACTGTACTTGAGTATATTTTTGGCTACTTTGTAGTTGTACTGAGTATCAAAGATATTAGCTACTTTTACTCTACTTGACTACATGAAGTTTAGTCAAGTACTTTTACTCTACTTGACTTTTGAAGTAAATGAACTTTTTACTCCAATACATTTGTGATGAGTAATGCAATTACAAATTACATTTTGCATGGCACCTAACTTTTCTTTATGGCAAAAACAAACTGCTGCAGAAAGTGATATTTCCATCTAAGTGGCATTGACTGAACTATATCTTGTGCGTTTTGCCCTTACTCACCCAAACTTGTCAACAAGTCTACTTTACGTGAATGCGAGTGCATTAGTAGGTGCTAAATCGCAGACGGTTGATTTAGATGAAGTCAGGACTGCAGCCAGTGATGAGTCCGAAACCAGCACATCCAGTGCAATTAGACTTTGACTATTTAATTTTACTTAACAATTTTTTTGTATCCACATTATTGACAAGGCCTTTTTGAAGGATATTGGGTTGCGTGTGGCCTTTTTGTGCACTTGAGCTTAACTGAGACTTGAGAGTTTGTAAACGCTTAAATAGATAGTTCACCCAAAAATGAAAATTGTCATCATTTACTCACCATCAAGTTGTTACAAACTTCTTTGTTCTGCTGTACTAGTCATTGGCTGGCAAAATCTGCTTGGTTACAAAATATCTATCTTTGTGTACCGCAGAACAAAGAAATGTATACAGGTTTGGGGTTGAGGTTGACTACATTTTTGGGTGAACAATCCCTTTAAGAGGCTGTTGTGTCGACCCTGATTTATTAGACTATTGAGGTGTTCAGTTTTATTTAGATTTTAGAAAATAAACATGACTTCTCATTTTACAAATCAATTGTTTCTTATTTTCACCTGCATGTCTCAGGTGTCAAGGACTAGTGCATCTTTGAGCCTAGATTTAGTATAATACTAAAGTATTGTTAATGACTTTTACTCGTATTGGTATTGGTGACTTGTAATCGAGTAATTTATGCTGCAAGGTATCTGTCTTTTTACTCAAGTATGGTTTTCAAGTACTCTTTCCACCTCTGAGTTTTACTAATGCCATTTTCCAGATGAGATTGCGTTAAGTGATGCTGAAGACTGGGAGTGAATCTGATGACAGCAACACAGATCTCACCGCATCAGAGCTTGGAACTGTGGAGCCTATGGATATTGACTCTACAACCACAGAGCAAGACCATGACATGGGAGACTTTGGTATGTTAATTCAATTCATAGTCTCTGCTGATAAAATGTATTTTTTTCCTGTGACAAAAGTAACTTGTTAAATTGTTTTCAACAGGATCAGTTTCATTTGTGTCGTCCACAGTACGTGAGAGTGTACCTCCCTCTGAAGGTAAGATTCAGTTTCAAGAGGTTTATTGTCTATGCACAGAAGAAACACAGTGGTTTATACCCTACAATGAAATTCTTACTTTGCCCAACTCCCTTAAAGGGATACTTCACCATTTTTTTCATATTACACTGTTATTCCCTTAACTAAGACGAGTTGATGCATACCTCTCTCGTCTCAGTGCGTGCACTCAATCGCTCTGGTGCGCGGCGGCGGTTTGATAGCACTTAGCTTAGCCCAGTTCATTCATTAGGGACCAAACAGAAATGAAGCTAGAAGCGACCAAACACCTCCAAGTTTTCCCTATTTAAATACAGTTACACGACCAAGTATGGTGACACAAAATAAAACGTGGCGCTTTTCTAAGCTGGTAAAAAGGATAACTATAGTGTATGGCGGAATAGCACTGGGAGCACTTCGGCTCGCGCAGTAAAAAGTCACGTTGGTTCTAATGACAGAAGTGAGAGGGAGAGGATTTTTCAAGCGTGACTTTTTACTGCGCCGAGTCGAAGTGCTCCCGAGTCCCAAGTAGAGATGCACGGATGGGCTATTATTTCATCCGCAACCGCATCGCAAAACTCATCATCCGTCCGCCATCCATCCGCACCATCTTTTTTGACCAATTTTCAAAACCGCACCCACCCGCCATCCGCTGATTGGGCAATGCAATTTAAAAAAAAAGACAAACCATCAATTTAAAATATATATATATATATATATATATATATATATATATAAAAGGATGCATTTATAGCGTTTTGGGGGAAAAAATGGATGGATGACCTTCTATTGCCTTTGTTTTTAATTCTCTTTTTTTGAGTTTGTCACGTAAAGTTACCTCCTTCGCCGGCGTTGCCATCTCTGATAATAACAAGCAGTCTGCATAGACTCGACTAGGCCATATTACTGCGTAATGAAAATTTGACTATTTTAAAGTGTGCTCTTTTTTTGGATGTAGGTATAGTTAGATAGCAATATTTAACAATATATACATATATTTTTCATTTGATAGGTTCAACCGCCCGCCACCCGCCCAAATTTAATTAAAATATAATTTTTTGTCACGTCATCCGCCCGATCCGCGGCTGTAACCGCCAACCGCGCATCTCTAGTCCCAAGTGCTATGCCGCCATACATCATAGTTATCCTTTTTACCCGCTTAGAAAAGTGCCACGTTTTAATTTGTCACCATACTTGGTTGTGTAACTACTCGACTAACTGTATTTAAATAGGGAAAACTTGGAGGTGTTTGGTCGCTTCTAGCTTCATTTCTGTTTCGTCCCTAATGAATGAACTGGGCTAAGCTAAGTGCTATCCAAGTTCAGCCGCGCGCCAGAGTGATTGAGTGCACGCACTGAGACGAGAGAGGTATGTATCAACTCGTCTTAGTTAAGGGAATAACAGTTTAATATGAAAAAAATGAAGTATCCCTTTAACAGAAGGATTATTATGCACGTCTTTGTGATGTTTTCAACTATCAAAATGCAAGAGTAATCTTAAAGAAAGAGATATAAATAAATAGCCCTAAATTGAACTGTACTGCATTTGTACAAAACATCTTGTCTGCAAGAGAACATATACACTTACTTTATTATCAGGAAATGTATACTGAATTTGAGATAAAAGTAAAGTTACCTCCTTCTCTTCACATGTTCTCTTGATTGCCCATGAGTACGTTCTATTAATTCTCTTTTTAGCAAGTTGGTTAAAAGACTAAAAATGAATTGGTCTGAGTCACAACATGCCACAAAATCTGGAAGATTAAGAGGTTAAAAGTAGTATTAAGCTGATTGTTATGTACAGTTTCAATATCAAGACTAAACTTTCAGACCAAGTTCCAACACTATTTAGCTAACCTTATGAAATCAGATTTAAACTGAGAATCAGACCTTAAGACATGTTAGACATGTTACTGATTGTAGTATTACTTACTGCAATTAATTCAAATAGCAAAAGGTTTGGCCACATAAATAGATGAACAGCAAAGACATACTAATATTACACTCCATATTGTCCACACTCTAGTGGGTTAATAAAGTTGGTGAAATCACATCGAGTGAGACACCAACTGATACCCAGAGTTAATTAAGAAAAGTAAACTGCAATTTCTTGTCAACTGTGGCATTAACTGAACTCATGTTTTGATGGCTTCAACTGGACAACACATTTTGTTTGAGATATATTCTTTTTTTGTTTGCCTATCTTCCAGGGAATTATGCTGATGAGGAACATGGATCCAGAAGAGTGGCGAAGAAAGTATGGTCTAAGGCTGAGGTCGCCGCAGTAATGCGACACTTCAAAGGTCATATAAGCAGGGGAAAACTGGCCACCAAAACTGGTGGAAGACCCCGTGTTAGCACAAAGAACAGTGCAAAATATAAGGGACTTTGTACAAAATAGAGGAATAGCTGCAAAGAGGCAGTCAGAAAAAAAAAAGATTTAAATACACTGACTATTGTGGTGGTGTTTCTATGTTTGTGTTAAAGGAACACTTCGACCTTTTGGGACTTTATCTTCTTCACCGTATCCCCCAGAGTTAGATAAGTCCACACACACCCTTCTCATCTCCGTGTGTGCCGTAACTCTGTCTGACGCACCCACCGCTAGCCTAGCTTAGCACAAACACTGGAGATAAATGGCTCCAGCTAGCATACTGCTCCCAATAAGTGACAGAATAACGCCAACATTCTCCTATTTACATGTTGTGATTTGTATAGTCACGGTGTGTACGAATTACAAGGTCATGAATGAACAAACATTGATGTATTATTTTAATTGAATACTGTGAAGCTGCTTTGATACAATCTGTATTGTGAAAAGTGCTATATAAATAAAGTTGACTTGACTTTTTTGCTCAATTCTCATTGTCATGGCACTGGTGTTGTGTGACAATCTATTGTTTAGCTCTTACAGGCCGTTATCTGGCTGTTAGCCATTGTCACCAACTAACAATGGTGATGTTAGAGTTGTGCAATAAAATAATAATTCAAGTCCCATTAATGCTTGGTGGTGTCAGGTCAATGTGTATTTATGTTAATGAGGAAGTGACGTCATTGTCCCTTTAAAGTCCCATTAATGCTTGGTGGTGTCAGGTTAATGTGTATGTGTATTTATGTTAATGAGGAAGTGATGTCATTGTCCCTTTAAAGTCCCAATAATGTTTGTTTTGGTCCTTATAAGTCACATATTTTTCAAAATGAGAACTGTCTCTATAAACCACAATAGTTTTAGGGTGGTGTGTATCACGCTCTGAAGGGTGTATCTGAAGTCTAAAGTGTCCTGAATTTTTTTCAATTTTTTTTGAGTGTTTTAATCGAACTCTCATAGCTCTAGGACCTCAGGAAAGGGTAGTCCATCTAAACCACCACCGGGCCTGTTTGGAGAAAAAGTCTGGCTAATCCACATAAACCAGTATGTGTGTGTGTGTGTGTGTGTGTGTGTGTGTGTGTGTGTGTGTGTGTGTGTGTGTGTGCGCTCAAATATGGCTTCTGGAGAGCAAATGAAGGATAAAATATGAATTACTAAACAGACATTAATTAAGCAGTTCCCCATACTTTTAGAGTTACAACTAACAGCCACTAGAGGCAGCAGCGTATAAGAGATGAACTGACAGCTAGTAAATCTTTGAACATGGAGTGCTGATGATAATAAATGTAATATGTCAGGCTCACAATTTTTACAATTGAAGTGCTATAAAAGTTGTAGAAATGACAAATTCAATGTGCATTGTATTAAAGGTGCCATGTGTCAGAATTGAGGTAAAAATACACGCTACACGCATCAAAAGAATGAGAAGAAATAAGGGCGATGATGTCATTAAAAAAATGTCAAGTTATAGTGCTGCAGAGATATCAACCTGAATTAGCATTAGCATTACTAGCCACGGCCCGACAGGTGTCGTAATACCAGTTTCGGCCATGGGAGGCGGTATGCGGGCAACATAACCACCAGCCAAACATGCAATACACGAATAACTCGCACGGCTTGTGGGCGTACTTGAACCTGATGTCAATCGTGTGGAAAGTACAGCCCACTACTACATTCAGATAAAATCTGATAAAAAAGGAACAGAACCAGAGTAAACATTGGCACTGCTTTCCATCGCTGGAGACAACTAATGGACATGAAAGAGATGAGGTTCGACTCCGAACTTGCAACATTTCTTTTGGATGCTGTTAGTATTTCGTTAGAAGTTTGTTTTATATGTTTGTGTAGTTTTTTCGGGAAGTTATAACATAGAAATGTATCGAAGGCTGTTCGATAAACGTATATATAACGTACATAAATATAGTATTGTAATAGTACACATATATAGCACAATCTCTATAGCTCTTTTCTTCTTGCCAACTACGTGACCTATATTATGTTTATTAAATGGCTTTCCTGAGGTAAATCTGACATAATTGTTCTCCAGCTGTTATTGACCTCTTCACGCTGATAAAAACACTGATTGGTCGATATTATGTATGAGGAATACATTTTGGTAAGTCGTAGCCTACTGTATCTTTCAACAGTGTTCGTGTTTTTTTTACTATTAGTAGAGATGATCGGTTCACGTGCGCTAGGGATCTGTCGTGTAACATTTACAAGCGCCAAAACGGTATTTATTGTTTGAATTGCGTAATAAAAGTGACAGAATCTGAGAGCTGAGATATTTTTATATCATAACTAACCTGCTCGGTCTAGTCTGTCGGTCTCCGTGTCCTCTTTGCTTCGCGATTTTTCTGTGCGTGAGAATATTGATGTGTGGCGTGAGAATATTGATGTGTGGCGTGAGAATATTGATGTGTGGCGTGAGAATATTGATGTGTGGCGTGAGAATATTGATGTGTGGCGTGAGAGCGTGTGAAAAGTGTCAATTGCGTGTGTCTCACGGGTGAATGCGTGAGAGTTGGCAGCTCTGGTTACGTTGGCGATAGCTTGGTCAACATCAGCGAATGCTGTCTGTCAAATTAATGTAATTCAAACTAACAATAAAAATGTAATATGAACATATTCACTGGTAAAGGTGAAGGGGAGTAGCTTGAAGATGTCATATTCATACTCTAGAGTAGACCAACTCACTCTCTGTATGGAGCTTAAAATATGACAATATGATTTGAATTTGAATTGTGTAAATTTGAATTATTTACAAGTGTAATCTAACAAAATTTTATTTTAGGTGGTAGTTTAAATAGTTCTGAATTTGATTTTTTTAAACGAATATTGAACATTTGAAATTTAACAAATTGAAATGTTTTTATGGCTGAATTTTATAGACATGTATTTTCAAACAGCTAGTTTTTGTTGTTCTGAATTCATATACTGCAAATATTCAGTTTAAAAAAAATACAGATTCAAGTTTTCAAGATGAAGAAATTCGGAACTTCAAATTCAGTTTTTTTTTTATTCAAGTTCAAAAATTCAAGTTCAAAAATTCAGATCTTACAGAAAGTAGGTCACAGGTCATCCACAGGGAAGAGTAAAGGATCTCAGATAAGTCGAACAGAGCATTCTGGCTGCAGTGCAGTAGCTTTCTGCCGCAAACGCGGTGGTGCTTCAAGAGAATCCGTGTATCTTTCGTTCAGTCGATTTTTTTTATTTAATATTAAGAGTAGAAAAATGAGAAAACAGCTTGAGTATTAGATTTCTAATATTCTAGTAGCCTAATAATAGTCCGCTGCAGCAGTTGCACGGAGCTTACAAAACGTGTGTATTGCAACTATAGGCTACATTTAATTTTCTCATCAAACAACTAGACTAACGAATAGCTCGGCACAACAGAAGAGCCTAAGGGCTTTTTCTCTGTGTAGACCAGCTGGTCTGAATTTGCTATAACCTATTTCCGGACTGTATAGGCTAAGTCACGTTTTATCATGAAACACGCTGTGATTTATTCCAAAGTGACTCGGGCATATATAATGCATTTAACGTTAAATAATCTAAATGTTGACTTTCAAAAGTAGGCGCGCCAAGAAGGCTATTCTCTGTATTTTGGTTCATTTTTGGTGAGCGCCAGAAAGATCTAAAGAGACAGAGACGCGCTAAAAATAATACATTTTACTGTTTCGGATGATGTCATATTATCTGTATGACTATAAATAACAGAGTATTAAGTTATTTCCCAGCAGTGGAACAAATCCAAGTGATGGCGCTCGCGCATCGCGCTCTCACACAACATATTAGGCTATCAGTTCTGGCGCTGCTTCATATCGCAGACTGCTCATTATCAAAATGAAACGCAGTCAACCAAACATATAAAAAGTTATTCTGCCTAATTTAATTGGTCTGTTGTACAATATAAAGGGCAAGCTGTGCCGCACACAGTCCTACGTGTTATTCCAAACATTTCCCTTGCTGTGAACAAGAATGATCAACATCCAGAATGGGTGTCTAGGTGCACTGGAACAGTCCTTCCTAAAACGCATTAAACTTTCGTTTACAAAGACGTGAAACTCACCGAGTGGTCAGGGGTGTTCACTGATATGCTCATACAAAAATCACTGCAAAATATGCTTTCCAACAGGTTTTATCATAGTTTTTGTCCAACTCTATTGACTTGCATTGGATGTGCTGTGAGGTACGGTATTACTCCGCCGCCGGAAACTGAAATAGGGTTGTTTTCTTCTTCTTCTTCTTCTTCTTCTTCTTCTTCTTCTTCTTCTTCTTCTTCTTCTTCTTCTTCTTCTTGTGTTTTTTTTTTACGGCGGATCGCAAACAAATGCCAGTGGTTTGCTTGCAAAGGTGCATTATCGCCACCAACTGGGCTGGAGTGTCTATTATTCAAGCTCTCAACGGAAGAATCTACGGGTGGGAGGCGTTTGGAAAAATAGGTCCACAGTTTTACAACGAATGGTAAAACACCTGTTGGAAAGCATCTTTTGCAGCGATTTTTGTGTGAACATAACAGTGAACACCCCTGACCACTCGGTGAGTTTCATGTCTTTGTAAACGAAAGTTTAATGCGTTTTAGGAAGGACTGTTCCAGTGCACCTAGACACCCATTGTGGAGGTTTTGGGGAAAGCGAAAGAAACCTAAAACTCTCGGGACAGCAGCATCTGTCCAAATTTTAATCTTAACCGTTCTATTTCACCAGAGACGATCTGTAAACACGGCTTTAAGTGTAAAATACCGAACTTGTCCTTTAAGAATGCCTATACAGCTAAGGTTAAATTGCCATTAGGCTCCTCTGATCATAATGCTGTCCATTTAATTCCGACATATAAGTCCATGCTTAGGAGCTGTAAACCACAAACTAAAACTGTATATGTGTGGAATGATGATGGAATTGAAACGTTAAAAGGATGCTTCTCTTGCACTGACTGGAACGTCTCTCAAAGTTTGGATCTAGAGGAGGCCGTAGAGACTATGACAGATTATATACTTTTCTGTAAAGATAATGTGTTAGACCAAAAAATAATAACTATATATCCAAACAATAAATCTTATATCTCTAAGGAAATTAAGGAGTGCATAGTACAGAAAAAAATGGCTTTTAGGAGAGGAGACCTTGCAGCTATGAAAGATGTACAGAAGGAACTGAATTATAAACTAAGGAAAGCTAGGAGAAAGGAGAGGGAGAAATTTGAGGCCCATTGTTTGACTATGAATACCAAAGAATTATGGGATTCTATGAAATATATGACAAACATGACTCCAGCCAAAAGATCTATCAATGTGATAGATGAGATGTGAGATCTATTAATGTGATTTGCAAAGGCAAATGAGCTGAACGACTTTTATTGTAGATTTGATGTAAGAGACTTCTCACAGGAGCAGGCAAATGCACTGGATGCCTTGTCTATATCGGATAATCCTAAACCAATTATTGACCAGAACATGGTGGAGAGACTGTTTTCACAGGTCTGTCCTAACAAGGCTTCTGGGCCGGACGGCATCTCTGGGCGGTTACTAAAATCTTGTAGTAGAGAGCTGGCCGAAGCCTGGTGCCCTATTTTTCAGAAATCTATAGACACGCATACAGTTCCCTCTATGTGGAAGAGCTCCACTATTATCCCTGTCCCAGAAAAGGCTAGCTGTAAGGAGAATAATGATTATCGTCCAGTAGCACTTACTTCAATAATAATGAAGTGTTTGGAGAAATTATGATTAATTTTGTAAAAACAGATGTGAGTGGTCTATCACAGTGGTTCCCAACAGGGGGGTCGCGGCCCACAAGGGGGTCTCGGCGAGCTCTCTGGGGGGTCGCGTCATATTTTGAAAAGTTTTGAGTAATGAGCATTCAAGTCGTCCGTAACTTTTTCTATGTTAAAAATGTACAAAATGTATATAATGAGCGAGTTCATCATGAATCCATCTTCCAAACCGTGTTTTTGTCTTATTCTGAATCACTATGGTACACCTATAATAAGTGTTTATATTGGGACTATTTAACACTGGTTCGGATCGCCGCCGCTGCGGAGTAGTGGTACTTGACCTGCGTGACTCGTCATAGCCAAACACAGAGAAGTAATTCCGGCTCCAAAAGACGCATTATTCTGTTAACAAACGCATGTTTATTAACGATCGCTATAGCGCAAAAAAAGGAATGCATGCTTTAAGGAGAACGATCATATTACTTTAGCTAATTTTATCCATTACCTGGCCTGGCTGACCAAAAATGGGATTTTAACCATGACAGCCTTAAAAACCCAAATACATATGGACCAGACTGACCCTTGAGGATGATAAAGATGTCTTACCCTGTTAAAGATCTCTCCACGCATTGACCAAATTACTCACGACCAGCAGATCCTCACACTTATTGATAAAGCCTCACAAATAACATGCAAGTATTGAGGTCCCAGACAGCAGTAATTTTGTAATAGCCTATATAGTCATTCTTTTTTTTTAACCTACACACCAGTGTGAATACTGATATTTTTTTATTGCGATTCATATAGGGCCAATTTATAGGCTACTCTTAGGCTTACGTTTTTAAATTACAAATGGCCCACTGATGTTTTTGTTATTGTATTTTCAATATTAGGCTATTGGTTATTATTTGTGCATAAACATATCTGGTTATAGTAATAAACATAGCCTACCGTTTGCTTGAAAACAACATATTTTGTCATCCTTGCTGCTAGTCAACAAGAGCGATAATATCATTAAATGTGAAGGGGGACCCTAAAATATTTTCTTGGGAAAAAGGGGGTCTCAGACAATAAAAGGTTGGGAACCACTGGTCTATCAGACCCATTTCAGTTTGCTTACAGGAGCAATAGAAGTACAGATGATGCTGTTATAGCTATAACACATTTCATAAATAGGCATCTAGAGGATCCTAGCTCGTATGCACGTCTTTTATTTGTAGATTTTAGCTCAGCTTTTAATATGTTGGAACCACATCTTTTAATTGCAAGGCTGAATGATTTAAAGTCAATCCATCTATTATAAAATGGTATTATTCTTTTTTGACCAATCACAGGCTATATTGTAGATATATGTCGCACTGTACAGCCCTGTACAGGACCCTTTTAATGAGCGTTTGGTGTAGGTCTACTAGGCATAGAGATATCTGAACATCTTTGCCAAGCGCAAACCAGTACAGAAGTAGCCTAATCAATAATTAAAGTGCAAGCTGAGAAACTGAAGTGGATATGGAGAAAAGCTTCTTTATATGCCATTGCCTACATTTTAAACGGATGTCTGCCAATAGGCCTAAAACATTACATATATAGTTATTGTGACAGAGACTGGGACTCCAGGTTAATAAGATTCTGACTGAGTAGCAAGATATGAATTCAATTGTGATTCTGTGAGAATTCACAGATCCAGTTTCTCTTTTTTAATCTTCCCCTTAACATTTAAAGGAATCTGTGTGTGTGTGTGTGTGTGTGTGTGTGTGTGTGTGTGTGTGTGTGTGTGTGTGTGTGTGTGTGTGTGTGTGTGTGTGTGTGTGTGTGTGTGTGTGTGTGTGTGTGTGCTCAAATATGGCTTCTGGAGAGCAAATGAAGGATAAAATATGAATTACTAAACAGACATTAATTAAGCAGTTCCCCATACTTTTAGAGTTACAACTAACAGCCACTAGAGGCAGCAGCGTATAAGAGATGAACTGACAGCTAGTAAATCTTTGAACATGGAGTGCTGATGATAATAAATGTAATATGTCAGGCTCACAATTTTTACAATTGAAGTGCTATAAAAGTTGTAGAAATGACAAATTCAATCTGCATTGTATTAAACAAATCTTTATTGATATGCAAATAGACAATAGACATCCAGCAAAAGAAAAATGGCAAGTGTTTATTTCTCCATGGCACATGCATTTTGTTTCTTTATATGCAGCCCAATGTTATCCAATGAGTTGTTTGCATTATTTAGGTATTTTATTTTAATTGTATTACATTTTTGGTAACACTTTACAATAAGGTGTCATTTGTTAATGCATTAACTAACATGAACTAACAGAGAGCAATAGCCTTTATTAATGTTAGTTAATAAAATATTAGTGTTCATGTCAGTTCACAGTGCATGTTAACAGATACAACTTTGGATCTTAAAAATGTCTTATAAAATGTTGAGCTTAACATTAACTAAGATTAATAAATGCTCTAGAATATTGTTCATTAGTTGTTGGTTCATCTTTCCTGTAGCTCAAACAGTAGAGTGTTGAAAACACACACACACACACACACACACTACAGTAGAGTGATGCGCTTGCAACGCCAAGGTCATGAGTTCGATTCCCAGGGAAAGCAAGAACTGATAGGAATGTAAATGTGTGTCTTGAAATGCAATGTAAGTCGCTTTGGATAAAAGCATCTGCCAAATGCATAAATGTAAATGTGAGTTTGAACAAATCAAATTTTTATGGTCAGTTGAAACTAAAAATGAAATTAAACTAAAACCTTTTTATTTCTATTTATTTGATGTTTTGTTGGGAAAATAAATATTAGACAGATTCTTCTAAAAAAGGCTGAAATATATTTCACTAAAATATTACAGATAGTTAGTGTAGGTCTGTGTTATGTATCCTGATTGACTTTATGATTAGTTAAATCTGTTTTGCACATGCATCGCCACAGAGTTAACCATTTCAGACAGTACCGGACATCCTCTGTCTCGTTCACTTCACGTCTGTGAGCGTTACGCACAGCTCAGTGTGGCCCAGGCACGGCGCCTGCATTCCAGTTTTGGATGGGCCAGACCAATTGTGGGTGGGCCTTAAATTAAAAACGTTAAATAAAAAAATAAAACGTTATCCAATCACTGCTTAACCTAATAAAAAATATTGACTAATATAGCCTACTGTTATATTATCTGTGCGTATACATAATTTGAATAGCTTGATGCTCTTTAAATATTTTGTTGCATTGTTAAAAGTTTCGGTGCATAGGACAGACCTATCCGCGATCGCTCTCCATGGTGTGTGTGTGTGTGTGTGTGTGTGTGTGTGTGTGTGTGTGTGTGTGTGTGTGTGTGTGTGTTCGCTCTCTATGGTTCTGACCAAAGAAGAGCGCTTTGGAATCTCCATTACGCATCATACGCATCATACCTGGGCTGCATTTTCCGATAACATTAGCGCGCTACAAAGACTCTTAAGGTATAACTTAACTAAAGCTATACTACCACTAAAGGAATATCATTGCTAGGCGTCTTCAGGGCTATCATCCACTCGCGAGGCAGAGGTGCTGAAAGGTAGAGGCGCTGGCGCCCTCCTAGCAACGGCGCTGTTTTTGGTAAAACATGAAACATCTGGATTCGTGCCGAATGAGGAATGTAGGCTTTTTCACTTTAATTAATTCGTTTGGCATCTTATTTAGTTTTTTATTTAAATAAAAAACCTGTTCTTCACCTTTAATATATATCCATAGAAGCTGGCATGGCATTAAACAAAGAAAAGAAAAGAGAGATATTATTATTAGTAGTAGTATTATAGCCTAAATATTATTATTATTATTATTATTATAAACTAGGGTACAAAAAAAGTAAAACAAAATAACGTTATTAATCTGTATTTGTTCTAATCAAACCGGTTTCTGAACGTTTATAATACAGAAGAAACGCAGGATCAGAAACGTTAAAATAGGACTGGTTCTGCTCGAGTGAACCGGGGGATTTTATTCATTTATTCATTTTTACAGATCGTACTTTTAAGTGGCCAATGAATGAACAATATTATTAAAATATTTTAATATGTCTGAAAAGTTCATATCTTTGGCAAAGATAGACATTAAAATGCAATATCATTTTATGTTAGACTGACATAAGCCACATTTTCGTCATTGTGTCCTTGCAAAAGATCTTTTATATGTTATTTAAATGTCAAAGAAATGAATTCACAGTGTAATAATTCCACAATGTGGGAATTAGGGTTGATAAAATGGGACGGGATATTTGCACTTATAAGTTCACTAAAAAGTTATTGTAACACTCTTTTATGCTACAAACGCCCATGACAAGCATGTAAGAACCACTGATCACTGAATCATTAATATTTTATTTCTATTTGAGCTGTTCATAAACAATATATTCTACTTAAAAATGTGTTTCTCACACGTTTATGAGCTCGCCGCTTGCTGTCAATACGCGCCAGAGAGAGTTTAACACATCGCTGCACATTATTGTCTTCAGTGCCGCTATAACTGAGAGAGAAACAGGACTGCCCCCTACTGGTGATGTACGGCATGTGCCAGAGAACTTCACCACGGCCGAATCGCCCAATCCCTTTCCCTGGGATTCTTAATGGACACATCTGCACAACTTCTGCTGGACCCTTAGAATCGTCCCAATCCTCCCCTGCTAACACACACACACACACACACACACACACACACACACACACACACAAAAACACAAACAGACACACACACAAACAGACACACACGTTCCTTAAAATGCTTACAAATACATTAAGCACACACACACACACACACACAAACACACACACGTTGGGTTTACATGTTTTATGGGGACTTTCCATAGAAATAATTATTTTTATACTCTACAAACTCTATAATCAATCCCCTAATCCTAACTGATGAATTTTCACAATGTGAACTAATGAGTATTTGTATATATTTCATATTGACAGGATTATGTTATTTTTTAAGTGTCATGTTTATCTCTGGATATAGGCTTAATGTGTGTCATTGTTCTCTACAGGTTGATGAGGTGTGGTGTGACAGATGAAGGTTGTGCTGCTCTGGCTTCAGCTCTGGGATCAAACCCCTCACACCTGAGAGATCTGAATCTGTCTGATAATAAACTAGGAGACTCAGGAGTGAAGCTGTTCTCTGCTGGACTGGCGAATCCTCACTGTAAACTGGAGATACTGGGGTAAGATCATACGTTACTCTCACATGAAACTGTCACTAGGGGCGTTTCCATTACAGATTTGCGCAAAACTTTTGCGTTCTTTTTTTCTTTCTAAATGTCGACAAAAAGCTGTTGTGAAATGACGGTGTTTCCATTAACTGATGTTATGCGACTAAAACTTCATTGTTTCCTCTCGCGATCAGTAAAATCATTCCAAAAATCATGTTAACGGACGTTGGTAGGATTATGTATATCCCAGCCACTGCACTGGCCATTATTATTAATGGAAGGAGATGTGTGTGTGTTTCCAAGCATTAATGGTGAGGAACGACCCTTATTATACTTGTGAGCGGCACATATGAGGAGTTTCTGGGTGTTTCTCCCTCAGATCTGCTTCAAGGTCTTGATTGTGGCATTTATTTGAGGTTTAGAATCCATTATTCCTGTAATTCTTTTGCCTTTTATGAGTTTAATAAAGAGCTCTGTCTCGTATTCTGTCCAAACACACTGCGTCGTCTACGTCAGGTGACTGTAAATGCACAAACACTGTTTCCAGTGCAGTTTTGCGAAATATTTCTTTTTTGAATTGCCTGATAAACCTCCTCATGTGAGTGTAAAAACTTTTTTTCCATAAATGGGAGTTTTTGTGAAATTGACGTGTTTCCATTGGGCGTATTTTCAATTCTCAATTTCAATTTGCACAATTTGAAGGGTAATGGAAACACGGCTACTGTGAATTCATAAAGTATAATCAAAATGGAATAAAATGCAGGGAAATAACTACTATTTCATTAATTACAAGCAAAGCTATTAAAACAACATGATCAAATTCAGCTAATTATTTTTACGTCTGTTCATATGATGTAAGAGAATTCATATTTGTAAAGCGTTTGCTCTATTTATCAAAACGACTCCATCTACACCTGGTCACATAAATGTGTTTTTGCAAAACGGATTTAAATCCGATCTTCAGTTCCCGCGCTATATGCAGATTTAATGGAGGGCACGTCACCGAAAGCAACAGATATGAGCTGCATTTTATTGATCATCAGCTAAAATTTCTAAATCAAAGACCGCAATAAGAGAGAGCAGCAACAGCCCTGGAAGATCATTTCATTTCTTTACTTTTAATGATGATGATTGTGTGTTAAGCGTCTGCGACTTACTTTCACTTTGATTTGCGATAGTTTGAACGTTGTCTTGATGAACAGATGCTCAGCTGCTCGTCTGCGGTGATGCGTGTTGCAGTAGCGGCGTCATATCTGGCTATAACATGACATATAGCCTATCACACGCTCTCACACGCTTATTTTTTAGCATTTTTGGGATGAGTAAAATGTACATATGTGGTTTCAACAACCAGATGCATTTACACTTGTCCAGTTTGGTCTGAAATGCGGCCCAGACCTCCTCCTGAAGTGGTTTGAGCGATCGGATTCAAATCCGTCTCGAATGCGTTTCGGAGGGCATTTACACCTGGTCTTTTCACAGAAAATGCATGAAGTGGCCAGGTGTAAACAGCCCCTAAATCATCCACCATCAAAAATCGTGATATCGCATAAGCACAAGTATAAAACGACTGTTATCATGTCTGAAACACAAGTAACGGAGTTTACAAAACTGTATCGCACGCGTGCTACAGTGGTACATTTATTCATCGCACAGACCAGTCTTTCTGTAGATATATGTCGCACTGTACAGCCCTGTACAGGACCCTTTTAATGAGCGTTTGGTGTAGGTCTACTAGGCATAGAGATATCTGAACATCTTTGCCAAGCGCAAACCAGTACAGAAGTAGCCTAATCAATAATTAAAGTGCAAGCTGAGAAACTGAAGTGGATATGGAGAAAAGCTTCTTTATATGCCATTGCCTACATTTTAAACGGATGTCTGCCAATAGGCCTAAAACATTACATATATGGTTATTGTGACAGAGACTGGGACTCCAGGTTAATAAGATTCTGACTGAGTAGCAAGATATGAATTCAATTGTGATTCTGTGAGAATTCACAGATCCAGTTTCTCTTTTTTAATCTTCCCCTTTACATTTAAAGGAATCTACGTGTGTGTGTGTGTGTGTGTGTGTGTGCGCGTGCTCAAGTATGGCTTCTGGAGAGCAAATGAAGGATAAAATATGAATTACTAAACAGACATTAATTAAGCAGTTCCCCATACTTTTAGAGTTACAACTAACAGCCACTAGATGGCAGCAGCGTATAAGAGATGAACTGACAGTAAATCTTTGAACATGGAGTGCTGATGATAATAAATGTAATATGTCAGGCTCACAATTTTTAGAATTGAAGTGCTATAAAAGTTGTAGAAATGACAAATTCAATCTGCATTGTATTAAACAAATCTTTATTGATATGCAAATAGTTTAGTTTAGTTTATTTGTTTATTTGAGCAGTAAACATTCTGCTCAAAAGGAGTGGGCCGAAGCAAAAGAGCTTATAAGCGCCCACCCCCAAAATTAATACAATATAATTTCTCATTTCACAATAATACACAGGAACATAGTGCAAAAAGAAACAAAACAACAACAAGGAAACAACAGCAAAAAGAAATGACCATTTACAAGTTGGCCTTTACATTTACACCTATGCTGTGAGGTGCATTAAAAGACGAGGTTTTATGAGCCCGTTGGGAGGGTCCCTCTCAACAGATCCATAGATCGCCTACAGTAATTCTCTTTTTTTGTAATTCTGAGCAATTGAATCATAACCGTTCAGAGCAACAACACTCTTCCTTAATTAATATAATGTAAATTGATCCTAATGCTCCCCCTAGTGGCAACTCATTTCTTCTCTATACTTTTCAAAAATCTTTTTTGTATCTATATTTGAACAGGTTGATGTTTGGACATCGTTTCATCTCCATCTCCAAATTATTCATCAATTGAAGTTAAATTCATCTCATAATTCATAACAACCAGTACGTTCTTGGAACCTTCTTTGTATTTGGCTCGGTAACAATTTGTGCCTCGCTTCGTATAACATCTGTACTGTTTGAAACTCAGCAATGTCACAAAACTTCATGATCTTTGATTTTAAAAATAATAAGTTTGTGTGGTCCAAAAATAGACCATAGACATCCAGCAAAAGAAAAATGGCAAGTGATGTATGCCCTCAAATCTGTAGATGTAACACTTTACAATAAGGTGTCATTTGTTAATGCAAATGACCCGCCATAGGAAATGAATGGGAAATTGGCAAAAATATGAAAATACAGAGGGGTTTTTTGTGCGTACAATCTACAAATCAGCCACGATAACACAAAATAGGTGTCATTTTAAAGCTTAGAATCTCAGTTTTTTAATGCATCTAATCACTTTGATCAACTCCTAAAGAATGCTGAGTAATCACTCTAAAAACGGAGTGTACCCCCCGCAGGCGCCACCTAGCTGCGAAAAATATAATCATAATATTTTTCAAACATATTACATTGATCAACTTAAAATAGGTGTCATTTGAAAGCTTATAGTCTGAAATTTACAATGAATGTAGCCAATTTGATAAACTCCTATGTAGTGCTGAGTTATTTGCTGATAAATAGAAAAAAAAGTTTTCATAATTTATTATATGAATGAATATTTAACCACTTTTTTGTACTACATACAGCAATATATACAGCAATATGTCAAATATATCATACAGCTGAGATAGTCCTGTGTCATATGTCATTTGAAAGGTCTCCAAGAGCAGAATACAACAAGCATAATTGTTTCAGGCTTTTTACTAAACTTGAGCAGGGTTTGTGTAAAAGACGCCCCTCAAGAGACCCATATGTGGATACTGAATTTTAGACACATTTCTGCTCATAACTTCATGAAACATACTGCATACAGATGCAGCTCATATGTAGAGGGACTTCCCCAAAAAAGATTTTTCCTCCTACCGTATTTCCTTCCCGAATTATTGCATGTCAAACAAGAGAGATATGCAAAATCATAATAAAAATTATATATATTTCGTGTCTTTTATCAGCAGTTTCTCGGCAGGAGAATGTCCAAATGTAATGTAATTTATGGCGCTTTTCCACTGCATGGTACGGCACGGTTCGGCTCGGTACGGTTCGACTCGGTGCGGAACGGTTCGGCTCGCTTCGCTTTTCCACTGCGTGGTACGACTCGACTCGGTACGGCACGGTTCGGTTCGCTTTAGCTCGGTTGCTTTTCCATTGCAGTTAGTACCGCTTCAAAATGGGTGGGACTGATCGTTATAGTTGCCGCCTCTACTGCCATGACATCATCGTAAACGCGCCACATTTCAAACGCACAACACAGGGGATGGCGCTCTTGATTCTCGGCATGTGGATGTTTTTAAATTAAACGTTCTTATAATGGTTTACTATATGGAAGGAAAATTCTTAACGTGTAATTAAACGTTGCGTTCATATTCTGGGCTCATCTGATTTTTTGTACATAGCATAGCCTACTTTATGATTTTAGTATCATAATGATTAATAAATGCACGCACAATTATCCGTGAACTTGATTTGAACAAATGCCTTTCAACTTGTGTGTGCAAAATTCAGAATTAAATGAATGTGCAGCAATCTTTACAAATAGAGAGTCTAGGCCTAATGTACTGTTTTAAACTACTGCCATTAAAAAAGCGCATTTAGTTAATGTTATGTTATTTTTTTTCCATCTGCCTATGTTGATTATGAAAAGTGAACAGCACGAGTAGAGAGACATGGAGCGAGTCAGACATAATTTTGACCACTTCATTAAGTTTTGTTTTGTAGAAAGCATTTTTTTAAAGTGAATTTCGTTTTGTATAAATTGTATCTTAATTTTAATAATTTTTTCATCAAACAATTGCCTGGATTGAATAAGATGCAAAATAGACAATTTAATCATTGAGGCGCCCGAGCGGTCACTTGCATTGTACGTTAACTGGAGCGCATCTCATCCTCAAATACACAAAGCTTGAAATGTCTTTAAACGAAATAATTCAAAACAAAAAGAAATAGGCTACTCTCTTATGTAATCCATTATGTGCATTTCTCTCTATAGGCGCGTTTACTACGAATATGGCGATCGTCAACTTCATCTTTGCCATGCACAGACACTGACAGAAAACACTATTTTATAAATAAAAATCAGTGCACGCGTTTTAATAAAATTAAAACTTTAATTGTGATCATTAAAATAATTGAATATTAAATATTTTGTGGCCAAGGTTTGCTCATTTATTAATAGTAGGCTATATATATATAGGCTATATATAGGCCTAATTTTATTAAATTGAACAAGCGCAAAATTCAGCATTCAATCAAATATTCAAAAAGACTTAATAATAATAATGTTATTTCAACATAATATCTCGTTATTTCGACATAATGTGCGTGCAACAAGCAAGATGTGCGTTTGTAAATCCGGGGACGCGTGCAGTGATTTTTATTTATAAAATAGTGTTTTCTGTCTGTGCATGGCAAAGATGAAGTTGACGATCGCCATATTCGTAGTAAACGCGCCTATAGAGAGAAATAACATTATTATTATTAAGTCTTTTTGAATATTTGATTGAATGCTGAATTTTGCGCTTGTTCAATTTAATAAAATTAAAACTTTAATTGTGATCATTAAAATAATTGAATATTAAATATTTTGTGGCCAAGTTTTGCTCATTTATTAATAATATATATACACACAAATATGTGTGTGTGTGCCCTCAGCACATGCGTTAAAAATTATCCGGCGCCGCCCCTGACTGCAAGAAACAGTTTACAAGAAACGTTTTACTGCAAGACACTATACAGCGTTGGCTGTTGTCTACTGGCTATTTAAATCTAGCGGGTTTGTCTCGTGCATGGTCTCGTGTCGCAAATACAATGACACTGGTAGTGACGATTCTGTCTGACCAATCAGTGATCTTCAGTGTTTTCACGTCACATTTTAGTACCGGTACGGTACGCTTGGAACCTCAACAGAGGTGGTACCATTTAAAGCGAGCCGAAGCGAGCCGTACCGTACCGTACCATGCAGTGGAAATGCGCCATAAGCGTGCCGTACCGAACCGAGCCGTACCGTACCATGCAGTGGAAAAGCGCCAAAGCGTGCCGTACCGAACCGAGCCGTACCGTACCATGCAGTGGAAAAGCGCCATTATATTTTCAATAAATTTGAAAAGTGTTCTATCAAACGATACCTACCTTTAGACTCTCCTAGTTATAGTTTTGGAGTTATGAGTCTTTAGTTTTGTGTGTGTCACTCAGACAAAACTCTAAAAATGCCTTAGTTTTTTGTTCATAATTGCTGTTGCCAATTTTGAATAAGAGTTACTGTTCATTGAATTGTACAAAAAATAATTTTAATGAAAATGTTTATTATAGAAGGTTAATAAAAAAAATCAATGGGAATTAAAATGCTTTCCATTTGTTCTCTTTCTAATGCAGTGTTCAGGTTTGACTGTATTATAAAGTAAAACTGGCACTTCAAATTACCATTTAAACCAACCAACCAACCAAAAAACGTGACAAAAATAGTCTTTGAGAATCTCTTATTATATATTAAAATCCACAACCTGAAAAAAATAGGCAAATATGTGCAAAAACAACTAGAATTCACAAGCCTTTCTACAGAGAGCTGTAAATCCATCTAGTGGTTAAAATATGATATTGCACGATAATTATGCTCACTACATCCACCAGATGGCACCAATCTGACTCCAAAAAAGTTATATTATATTCAATGGGAAAAAATGGATCATAATTATTGCATAAATATTCATTATTATCATAAAATTCTCTCAAAACACCACAGAAAAAAAGAAAAAATATTATTGAACAAAAATACATTTCATTGATTTTACTAAAAATTAAAAAAAATCTGAATCCCCCTCCGGGTCATTTTAGACCCGAAGACCCCAAGTGTGACGAAAACATGAGGAACCCCAGAGGGCTAGGCTACTGTATTGTATATGTCTGATTTATGTTGAAGTGTTTGGGACATGGCTTTTAATGCTGAGTCTTTTGTTTATGTACACAGCCTATCAAAGTATATCAAAATATGAATTTAGATTTATCGGCCAATATATCGGTTATCAGCTTTCAAATGAAAAGAATTATCGGTATCGGCCAAAATGTTCATATCGGTGCATCAAGTGACGTCTCCGTCCATACTACTATGTGCTAACGTTACCGCCATCAAGACAATGATTTGGTGTGAATGAATGCCGTGAATCTGTCGGGTCGTCTTGTGGAAAGTCCCGATATTCCTGTTAAAAATGTAAGGAGTAAAAGTAAAAAGTCGGCACAAAAATAAATAGTAAAGTAAAAATATCTGAAAAATCTGCTTGAGTAACGAAGTATTTGTGCTTCCCATCTCTGACACTTTGACATGGTGATCTACATTTACCAGCCTTTACTTTAAACACACTCAATCTCAGCACAGTCAGGATTAACACAGTCCATTCATTTTAATTTTAGGGGGAAACTGGAAACTGTAGAGATTTTTCTCCAGGTTTAAAGTCTACATCATGTCAATGTCACATATTATGACCTGGAGAAACACTATAGTACATTGATGACACGTCAGTGTGTGTATTATTAATGAGACTGTGTGTTCTTATCCTATGAGAAGACATTTCTCTTCTTCATTACAGCACACAGTGTTTTTCTATGACAGACGCTTCAAACTGTAAAATCAGGCAGTAGTTTAGAGAGGCGTTCATGGGTCGCAAGTGTGTGTGTCCATCAGTGATGTGCGGGTCAATGTATAAACAACCTGCACCCGACCGACTTTTTCAACTAACCCGCCCACAACTAGGAACGCAAAAAAAAGAAAGAAAATATTGTACCCGACCCGCTTCCTGACCCGCATTTTTTTAAAGTAGTAAATGCTCATCGTAGCGTCATAGAGTGCCGAAGTTATGACGTCACTTTGTAGGCCAACCCGGAAGTTAGCGGCGCATGGGTTCCCTCGATCGAAAAGCTATGCATTTTCCCCATAGACTTTTGGAAAATCGCAAAAAATAAGATCTGTGTTCAGCAAAGAGTTGTGACCCTTACACGTTTTGTCTATCAAGATAATCTTTACAAGTTAATCCAAAATGTATACATTTTGAAGCCTAAATAAAGCCGTCAGATATAAAATGCTAACGGTAGGCTATAAACGGACTACAGCACACCATGGTCGCGGATCAACGTCATCATCAAGCTTCAGCTTTAACTAATGCTGTTTACAAATACAATCATATTATTATAAGTGGGTAAAAGCCAAGTCCACAAATATCAGGGTGCAGGACCCACCCTTTCTATAATTATATCCAAACAAGTTACAATAAAAGTCAATAAACCAGGTATTATTTTGAATATTTTAATTAAACACATTTCTCGACGTAACGTTAGCCTTTAATA
>NC_140218.1:2793846-2866346 GCF_951802725.1 Rutilus rutilus | reverse complement strand
GACGATATTTCACACACACACACACACACACACACACACACACACACACACACACACACACGACAGCAGAATTGTTCTTTCTGGCTCTTTGAAAAACATGAATAAATCCTGCGGTGATCGACCCGGTGTAATAATTCATAATATATTTGTAGCATTTGTTCCATCTGGAATAGTTTTATTAAGAAATATAAAATATCTCTCAGTAACACAGAATTATGACGAACATCAGAGCGTGAGATCGCTATATCACACAGAGGAAATCTGACATTCTGTGTTTTTA
Organism: Rutilus rutilus; assembly: GCF_951802725.1. NCBI lineage: Eukaryota > Metazoa > Chordata > Actinopteri > Cypriniformes > Leuciscidae > Rutilus > Rutilus rutilus. Next base: position 2,866,066 of record NC_140218.1, on the reverse strand, counting down.
TTTATCTTGAGTTTTATTTCTTTAATATTTAATTACTTTTAAATTCATTTTATAACACTTTGTTAAAACTGTAGTTTTAAAATAGTAATGTTCAAAGTATTATTTCCTGCGATTTTAATAACTAATTCCTGTGTAAATGCATTTATGTTCTCGGCGTCAGAGAAGCAATAAACATTCTGTGTAAATGCACATTTTGTGATTTTATGCCGCTTCAGATTTGGTTTGTGTGTAAAGACGCCTTATGTGTGTGATAATCTGAGATCTGGGTTGTTATGAACTGATATTAAATGTGTAGTGAGTGTAATGGTCATTTCTGCTGGTTCTGGATCAGCTGTCCGGTGTGTGAAAGTGACCTTTCATGTGCTTTTGATTTTGTAAAGTGACTTTGAGCATCAGATAGAAGCGATATGATCATGCTTGAGAATGAATTAATATAGATTATCTAGTTAGTTTTCTTATGAAAAGATGTGACAGATGTAATATCTCATACTGCATATGTGACTGTGTGTGTGTTTTATTTTAGGTATTAGATGACAGTGTGGTCTTGTGCTGATCATCTGATGGTGAATAAGGATCCACTACAGAGACTCAGTCAACAGAATCAACAGAGACTGAAGATACAGTGACTTCACTGTTAGAAATGAAGACTTCATGTAGATCTCAGCGATCCTCTGACAGACCTGATGAGGCGGCAGTGAAACACCTTTTATTTCACAGCAAATTACAGTTTCTCATTCATAGATTAATCATTTTATGTGTATAAATGCACAGTAACTCAAAAAGCTCTGAGTTTTGTCACAGAGTAAATAAAGAGCCTGAATATCTCTGTGTTTGTGTTGTTCCAGCAGAGGGAGACAAAGACTGATGAAATATTCATTTTTCATAATTATGAGAAGAAGAAGAAACAGTTCAAGCTCACTTTTGGAAAACAATGGAAGCTCAAGTTTATACATAATGTTTTTAATAATGGTTGCATTACATGTGTATTAATGTATTAAAGGGGTCATATGATGTGTTTTCATGTTTTCTTTTTCTTTAGTGTGTTATGTAGATGTTTTTGCATGTATAAGATCTACAAACTTACAAAGCTCAAAGTCTCCTACAAAAGATTTTGGTGCTCGAGCCCCTTTTTCAGAATGAATCAGAAGTGTCCCTCTCAAACAAATATCAATGATAATATTGTGGTCAATAAAACAAAATGCATTCGATTATAATTAACATGACAATGTGAACAAAACTAACGACAATTTTTTATTTTTTCCGAAGTGTTAACAACTTCGTGTTAACTAATAACTGTTATAAACTGGTACTACCAACAAAATATGAGTGCATTCCTGGAGCTGGGCGTCGTTACACTCCATCCTCATGATCGCTTTCTGCAGGACTTTTACAGGCTTTCCTCAACTCACTGAAGTGACGTCGGTGTCCGGGTTAGCGCTAGCATGAGCCGTCAGGCAAGTGTTATTTAAATAAACTCCTGATGTACTTACAAACTTTCCAGTGCCTCGTTTTATGAGTACAGAACCTATTTGTTTTACTGTAGAAGTTTGGTGCCATTCTGGGCATTATTAGTGGGGTAATTTACGAGATTCATCATTGGATCCATTAGCGCCTGCACTAAACCATCCGGCTGATATCTCTAAATAAGCTCTAACTCTAATAATGTTCGACCAAGGGGGAAAAGGCTTCTGGGGGTGTTTGGCTCGAGGTCATGGTGCAAAGGACATTTTCCAAAATATGGGCAAAAATGTTACACTAAACCAACCATGTACAATTATCCATGTTATCCCTATGAATTTTACATAAAAAGCTGTTTTTGTATAAAAACCTATTTAATTTTTTTTTTTTTAAATGTATATAACTTTAAAATATAGCATAAATACTGCACAAATGTAGAGTAAAAACATTAATAAACAGAGTAAAATTACATTTGTTAAAAAAAAAAAAAAACTATTATTCTGTTTCAAAATTGCATGTTATATTCTGGGGTTCCTGGAGACCCAAATATAACGAGTGTCGGCCCAAATGAAGATAATCAGAGGGTTAAGGGATACAATTATTGACTACAGGGGGACTTTAAAGGGATAGTTCACTTTGAAATTAAATTTTGGTATGTTTTAGCTTACCTCAAGGGCATCCAAGATGTAGGTGTCTTTTTTTCCGCAGTAGTTTCAATTCAATTCCCCATCGTCCAAATTAAACAATTCCCCATCGTAAGTACACATTGATTAGGGTGACCATATTTTAGTTTTCAGAAAACAGGACGGGGGGCGTGGTTGATGGGCGGGGCGTGGATTGAGGAGGCGTGGTTAAGGGGTGGGGGCGTGGCTGGGGGTGAATGCATCAAAAAATACTTGACAAATGCATTCACAACCTTGTTGTGACATAGGCCACAACCTATGTTATTGTACTTTAATACATAAAGGAATACATCCCAGGGTTCTCAAGTCTCACGCATTGGCCGTGAGACACACGCAATTCAACCAGTTCACACGCTCACACGCCACACCGTGTATTTCTCACGCTGAAAAGGCAATGCCAACCAAGTTGTCCTGCAAGCTTTATATATAACGTTGTATACGAGGCGCAGGCACACAAAGTGTAGTTTCCTGCCGCCAGCACGTATCTCGGCCAGATTGCGTTCGTTACATAGATGCGCGAACCATAGGCGCGAACACACGGAAGTTGACGGAAAATTCTCGGCCGCCGTACGTTCGTTACTAAGTAACCAACAACATCGCGAACACACGTCTTGATGGAGAAGGTAAGTTGGAATTAAGAAAGCTCGTCTAACATTTTTAGGCCAGAACATTAATAAATGTTATCAAGGCGTCAAAATGTGCAACAAACACTTACAACACAAAACACATTTCATAAGCTGGAGTGTGTACTCTTGTGTACACACACACACACATGTAGTGTTTTAATTTTTTATGGGGACTTTCCATAGACATAATGATTTTTATACTGTACAAACTGTATATTCTATTCCCTTACACTAACCCTACCCCTAAACCCAAGGGCGTAACTTTGGGTCTACCATTGGGGGGGTTATCTCGCGGCATATTTATTTATTTATTGAATAATTTTCTTGTGTAAAAGCCAAGGTAACATGCGCGCGAGTACTGAATTGAGCTCTCTTTCGTGTCTGAATGGACAAATACACACAACATTATGTCGAAATGTCCGTTTTGGAGAGTATTCACGTAAACTATGTTGGTTATGTCTTAAACAGTTTTGAGTGTATTGGATGTGCATCAGCGCACGTCACTGGACATGATCCGACGTCTTAAAGTGACAGTGGGTAATAAACCTAATGCGGTCTGTGTATTGATCAAGCAACAAAAGGAAAAGAGAAAAGCATTCACTGCTCGTTAATAGCTTTAATAATAATTCATTATATTTAATTCATACAAATAAATATGTCTGCTGCTTGAAAGAATAAAGAATGATGATATTTTTTAGATATGTTGTCACCAGTATTTATTAGTTATTTTTTAATCCAACCAACTCCAAAACGTTTTGAGTTGTACGTATTTTTATCTTAATTTTCGTATATGTAAAAAAATATATAAAAAAATATATAAAAATAAATTCTGCATGAATACAAAAAAGCATACACTCCTGTTATTTTTTTATTAAATCTGTTTTTTACCTGTTTACAGATAATTACTTTGAATGGAGCTAAATAAATATAATACTATATATCATAAACATTTTAATGGTGTTTTTGTTATGTGACTAACAACTAACAACTATAGATGATAATAACAAAGTACAGAAACAACATGTTTATTTTGGGACGGTTGACATTCACTTTAGGACGGTTCAAATCGTTTTTCAGGACGGTTCCAGGACGGAGGTGAAAAAAGTTAGTCTGGAGCCCTGAACAGCATTAAAAACTTTCAAATAGAGAAAATGAAAGTGCAATTATATTATCACTTTGCATGAAATAAGACTCAAAAGTAGATAAAAAAAATGTGTGTTTGCATTTAGCCTCTGATAACATAAAATTCAGAAACTGAGAAAATACAAGTGTGGACTAAAGGGCCTTACACACCGGGACGAATATCGGCGCGCGTTATTCGCCAGCGTTTTTCAACGCGTTTTTTGTGTTCACACCCAAGCGATTTTCGCTGACGATGAGCCGAGTGAACATGCAAATTCATTCCCTGACATTAGATGGCGCGATTGTCAAACGTTCGTGGGAAAAAGTTACAAGCCTATGTACATGAAAGACAATTAAGTAAAATGAAACTCACCATCAAGGCCCATTTGCTCTGCAATACCACTCCATAACAGTTCTCTTTTATCAAGATTTTTGTAGTCGCGTTTGTCAAATAGTTCTTTATGTTCAGACACCAACGAGGCCAGCAGCTCTACATTCATCTTGCCTTGCATCTTCCTCGTCTTATTTCTTCCCAGCAGTGTAGACGCTATCTTCTTCGCCTGTATGTGTGCTCGGCAAGACCGTTTTGTGTTTGAGCGCCCCCAAGTTGTGTTTTACTGTAACTTCAGAAGCTCCAGACACGTGAGCAAAAGCGCCAATCTCATTGGTCGGATAGTTTTTGACGCGGCGCGTCAAACCAAAAAAACGAACCCGAGGCGTTTTTTTAAAAATGACGCTTTTACGCGTGGCGTTTTTCGCGTCGGTGTGCACACTCACATTGGCGCCCTTTGTTTAGTCACGAGGCGTTAAACGTCGGCGAATATCGCGCGCGAAATTCGTCCCGGTGTGAACAGGCCTTAACGTTAACGTTAGTTGTGCTTTGATTCAACTCCATGCAAAAAGAACAAAATAATAATAATAAAAATAAATAATAATAATCTCAAATTGAGCCGGAGGTGGTAAATTCCTAATAATGTACGTATTTTTTTTTTTAGGTATTTTAATAAGATACCTAAAATACGTTGCGCATACAGCTCAACTAACGCGATCGTTATAAAGGTGTTTGAACAACAAAACACATCCACTTGCACATATTTGACAATCGGAATATCATATATATCCTGCTATAGCTAACAAATTTGTGAAATTTTGAATAAAAAAGGAAATAAAAGCAGATCATCAGTCATTCAGCGTGGCTGCGGTGTGACAAGCAATGAATGACGCGTCTCCATGGGAACCATAAAGTGATACTACGATCAATAACGGTCGCCTTGAAAAACTTTTAAACTTACGTGTGTAAAGGTTAAGTAAGGCTTACATTTAAACGTGTCTTTGTTTTGTTTTGAGTGTATGGTCAATAAATAAAGGAATTAAAAAGTTGGGCACAAATCCTGTTTGTCGCGCCCCACTTGTCATGGCTCTATTCCCCACCAGTGGGCCGCGCCCGCGCCCCACACTTTGAGAAACGCTGAGCTAATATAGGGGTACCTCCGTTTGGTCAGGATTTTTCCTCTTTTTGGCTGGTGTCGACCAACAATGAAAAATCGTTGTCTGGCTGCCTTTCAGTGTCCTTTTCATCTTTCCATCCGTTAGCATGCTTCTCCAACCATTCATCCCAGCGACTGCGCAAAATTGTTAACAAACTTGGTAGAGAAAGCGGGTTGGGTAATACCAAGTAGGCTAGTCGGTGCGGTGGGCGGGGGTACATTACAGCTTTTTTTTAAATATGATACTATCTTTCTTGCTGGCAAATGAAATTAATAAAGAAAACGAACAAAAGTATTAATTCGGAATATTTCATATTTATTTTAATCTGAATGATGTGATGATATTGGGGGGGTTATATTAGCTGGATCTGATTTTTGAGGGGGTCATGACCCCCGTAACCCCCGTGCAAATTACGCGCATGCCTAAACCTACCCATCACAGAAAACTTACTGCAATTTCACATTTTCAAAAAAACATAACTTTTTTGATTTATAAGCCGTTTTCCTCATGGGGACCAAAAAATGTCCCCACACGAACAAGGATTTCGGATATTGCCATCCTTGTGGGGACATTTTGTCCCCATAATGTAAGGTTTACCAGGCCACACTTACACTTACACACACACACACACACACACACACACACACACACACACACACACACACACACACCTTAATACTATGTCATTTGTTCACAATGTCCCACCACACAATAAATCATTATACCATTACGACTAGATACATTCAAAATGCAAAAAGATTTGTTTTTCCAAACTGTTTGGAGCAATTTGTTATATTTTTGTATATTTGTAATTTTGAAATATAACATTAAAGAGTATATTTGATGTGATTAATTGCTCTGTCATTTATCAGATTTACCAATTGTTATAATTTCAATTTGTGCTGGTTAATTATGAACAATGGGTAAAATTGGGGGGCGGGGATGGACGGGCGGGGGCGGGGCTCCATTAGGGCTCCTCCCCTAACCGCATGTGATCTCACTCCAAGCTTTTGATAAAACTTGAGAACCCTGCATCCTTTCCATTCAATGTTTGGCCCGCAAAAATAGAATATTATTAAAAAAAAAGGTTTCGCTTTTAACACCTTTTACATGATGACACTATTTCTTTTCATTGCCATAAGCATAGGTTAAAAATCTACTGCTAAAATAAAAAATCTACTACACTATTTAAGTTAAAAAAAATAAAATAATTTTCAATCCTCCTGTTGTTCTCTTGTAGCCTATACTTTCTTTATGTGGGCTTCTAGGTCGCTAGCACCTGTATTTGACACTGACACGTGCGTGCCAGCTTTGCTGTTCATGCATTCTGCTTTACACGGATCCCGACCAAAATGAAAACGCAGGAATTTTCTCTGTAAATCATCTGTGAATTTACATTTGGGCTTTGTTTTACGCTGTTAGCTACTTATATCTTACCTCGCACTTGACCGCAAACTGAAGCGTCGAGTCACGCTGCTAAAATTCTGTAAACGTAAAGTCCGCCTACTTTGATTTGATTGGTCAATGTCAGAATATTGGAAATGACAAGCAGTGACAGACCAATGAGGCTGAGATGAACACACACACACACACACACACACACCTCTGTTTTCTGACGTGCTCTCTGCTTGCCGCTGCGGAATCGGATTGAGGAACGCGCTGATTATAACAAGACGGGGCGAAGCCGAAGCCGGTTTCATATGTTTTGTGTGCAAAGGCAAGCGTATATTTAAAGTACACGCTTAATGGCCAAATGAAAAATAATGAAAACCAGGACATTTTCATCACTTTATAAAAAACAGACAGGACGGACAGGACGTGAAAACAGGACATGTCCTGGGAAAACAGGACGGTTGGTCACCCTAACATTGATGGACGAAACGAGCGGTTTGTGTGAGAAGACGAACAGTATTTATATCGTTTTTAACTCTTGTACACAGCCACGTCCAAGTGAGCAGATGGAAGAACGGATGGTGGAGATGTGGCAACAGTATGAGAGCCTATTTAATGTCTCCTCAAAAGAGAACCACAACCGGAGCGACAAAGAGAAGAGCTGGGGAGAGATCGCTTCAGATTTGAACGTACCGGGTGAGTGTGAAAAGTTGCTAGCGCACTAGCTAGCAAATGTAAACATTAGATCTAGGTCAATGATCATCTGCTACATTCAGGTCTAACAAAAGATGAAATGCACAGTTAGTTAGTTTGTTTGTTTGAATAATATTACTAATATTTAATGATATTAGTTCAGTTGAATTTAGAGAGGAAACACAGTGTATGTCAGTGTCAGTGTATATTTTCAGTGGAGGAGGTGAAAACAAGAGCAACAACATTACGGACACAATACACCACGCTTCTCAAATTTAAACCGAGTGGGAGTGTGGAGAAAGGGCTCACTCATAAGCAGGCTTGGCTGTTGAGGAATCTGGAGTTCCTCAAAAAACATGTTGCCCAACGCCCCAGTGAGACCAGTGTAAGCAGAGCAGTATTATGTGTTGTGTCCTCTCTATCTATTGAATTGCGATAGTATCATGTCCACTAGGTGGCACTGATGTGTTTACATGTTCAACTGAAGTAAGAGCTGTGAAGAAAAAGATAAGTAAAGAAATGCTAAGCTACTGCTCGTGTCTGTCTGCATTTTATCCATTCCTACTCCAACTTAACAAGTGGCGACGTGGATGTTAAGATGGCCCTGCTCTCTCTACAACCCCCAGTTGCGTTCCTGGAATGCCCAGGTGAACCGAAACTGTCCTTTGATGCGTGGGAAAAGTTATTTCAGAACTACCTGCTTGCGATCGGCGGAGAAGAGTTTTCTGCCGAGAGAAAGAGAGCACTGCTCATACACTGCTTAGGAACAGAAGGGCAACGAATCTAGAATACATTGCCTCTTACTGCTGATACATACGATGGATCGTTACAAGCACTGAAACAGTTCTTTTCTCCTAAGCTGAATGTGGTTTCAGAGAGATATCGCTTTAGACAACGTGCTCAAGCCGTGGGTGAGTCCACTGATCATTACGTTGCAGCGCTGCGCGAACTAGTGAAAACATGCGCTTTTGGAAAAAGCCGTGATCAGATTGTGGAAAAAACGCCCATGCCTCGAATTCGTGAAAGACTGTTACTAGAGCCAGATTTAACCCTTGAAAAGACGATAGCTATTGCAAGACAAATTGAATCGGCAGTAGCAGACGCCAAAGTCATAGCTGACGGGGAATCAAAACAAGTAGCAGCGATTCAGAGGCAAGAAAAGACGCGAATGCAAAAAAATAAAACAAGGATTATGTCGAAGGAGGATAAACGGGTGAAGGGACAGCAGCAGTGTTACCGTTGTGGTTCTGCTAACCACCTCGCAAATGATAGGTCATGCCCTGCTAAAGACTGCAAATGTAGAACATGTGGAAAATTCGGACATTTCTCAAAGGTGTGTAAGACAGCATCAAAGTCAGTTAATGAAGTATGCTTGCCTGAAGTGACAGTACTGTGTGTGAATGACTGCCATACAGATGATGGAGCTCCAGTGGGTACTTTTACCATAGCCACGCCCACATCTCCTATACAGACTTGTACCATTAGGATGATGGTGGATACAGGGTCTGGTGCATCAATTCTACCGCAACACATATTCAAAGAATATTTCAGCTTTTGACTTACTCAAAGGAAAACATACCTGTGTGTGGCTCCCTGAGACTGAATGTGACATATTATGGAAAGACTGTTGCTGGTGAGCTTAACATTGTCAAATCAGGAACTCCTCTCATTGGACGTGACTTATGTAAAGCACTGGACATTGAGATTAAGGGTGGTCGCTTGATTGAACCTGCTACTTACTGTGCAATTCTTCAACCATCCAGCATTTCACTTGTTTCTGCTGATAGTCCTGTTTCCGTACCAACTGGCGCTGGATTTGGATGCGCTAAAAATTTCACACACAAAGTGAAGATCCGCCCTGGAGTTAAGCCTATACAACAAAAACTTCGTCACTTACCTCTATCAGTGCGAGCAGCAGTGTCAGACGAACTCAAGATGCTAGAGGAGAATAGCATAATTGAGAAGATTGATTCATCTGAGTGGGTTTCTCCTATTGTGGTCACAAAACGAAATAACAACACAATCCGTATGTGTGTTGATTTACGAGAACCTAACAAGGCGGTGGTACAAGACAGTCACCCCCTACCACTGATCGAAGACATACTGTTTGAGTTGCATGGATCAGTGATGTTCTCTTCTCTTGACCTCAAAAATGCATACCACCAAGTACAATTACACGAGGAGAGTAGAGGACTTACTGCTTTCATTACCCATGAAGGTTTATATCAGTTTTGTAGAGTACCATATGGACTGTGTTCGGCACCATCTGCTTTTCAGCGAATGATGACCATGATCTTAAAAGGCCTTGATGGTGTACAGTGTTACTTGGACGATGTGATTGTCCATGGTGCGTCCGAAGCCATTCACAATGCAAATCTCAAAGCTGTTCTGCACAGGATCAGTGAAGCTGGGTTGAAACTGAATACAGAAAAGTGTAAGTTCAACTTGACGACACTTAGTTTTCTTGGATACAGACTCTCAGCTGATGGTCTGCATGCAGATGATGCTCATGTTACTGCAATTATAAATGCACCCACTCCTACTGATGCAGCTACACTACGGTCGTTTCTGGGTCTTAGTGCCTGGTACAGTAAGTTCGTGCCTGCCTATGCTACTCTGGTTGAGCCAATGAGAGCCTTACTCCGTAAAGACTGTGAATTCCACTGGAATACTGCAGCACAAGAAAGTTTTGATAGAGTCAAACAGGCAATAGTGGATAGCCCTGCTCTTTCCTTATTCAATCCCAATCACAGTACAATCCTCTCCTGTGACGCCTCAGACTATGGTGTGGGTGCTGTATTGACTCAGCTGGATGACACAGGAACAGAAAGAACCATTGCTTTTGCTTCACGCTCCTTGTCTGATGCTGAACGAAAATACTCCATCGTCGAGAAGGAAGCACTGTCATGTGTTTGGGCTGCAGAGAAATGGCGTACATGGCTGTGGGGAAGGAAATTCTTACTACGCACTGACCATCAAGCTCTGACTACTCTTCTCACGAGTAAAGGAAATAGTCGAGCTGGGTTACGTGTGGCTAGATGGTCTGCACGTTTAATGGAGTTTGACTACAATGTTGAATACAGACCTGGTCCATTGAACAGTGTTGCTGATTGTTTATCAAGATTGCCTCTTGTTAACAATGGACAGGACTTTGCGGAAACCATTGAGTCTGTTGCTATGATTTCCTTTGCTTCCAGCGCAATCACCAAGGAAGATTTCCAGTCTGCATGCAATAACTGCCCAGTGTTCGCTAAATTGCGTACATATCAACAGACACGTTGGCCAAAACACATGAAGGATGTTGATCCGGACTTACAGGGATACTTTCCTGTCCGACATGAGCTCGCTGACGTGGATGGATGTATTGTCAGAGGAACATACCGTCTCTTGGTACCTGAGTCACTACAGAAGAAACTCATAGAACTGGCACATGAATCACATCAAGGGATGGTCCGGACAAAGCAAAGACTTAGGCAACTGTACTGGTGGCCAAAGATGGACAATCAGACGGAAGCTCTGATACGTAACTGTCAGACGTGCAACCAAAATGACAAATCTGCGGTGATACATAATGCTCCTCTCAACCCTGTTGAATTGCCTTCTGCTGCATGGGAAAAGGTCTCCATAGACATTGTCGGACCATTCGAAACGGCACCATCAGACTGCAGATACGCAATAACGCTCGTGGACTACTTCAGCAAATGGCCGGAAGTCGCTTTCGCGTCCAGGGTTGACACATCTACTGTTAAACAGTTCTTGATTACTGTTTTTTCTAGAGAAGGAAATCCAAAGGAGTTGGTCTCAGACAATGGACCTCAGTTTATCTCTGCTGAGTTTTCTGAGTTTCTGAGAGAGAGAAACATAAGTCATTTCAGATCTGCTGTCTATTATCCACGTGCGAATGGAGAAGTTGAGAGGTTCAACAGAGTTCTGAAAGACTGTCTACAAACTGCTTCAATTCAAGGAGAACCTTGGAAGACGTTCACTCAAACATTCTTGATGGACTATCGAAGTACTCCTCATGCTACTACAGGAGTTACACCATCTGAGTTACTCCATGGTCGATGTATGAGAACCAAGTTACAAATCATGGATTTTCCAGTAAAAGAGGCTGACAGAAACTTGATACGAGAACACGTAAAAGTGAAACAAGACAAGGTTAAACGGTACACTGATGCCAGGAGAAATGCAAAGCCCTCAAGATTCAGGCCTGGTGATCTAGTTCGAGTTAAGAAACCTTGGATGGTAAAGAAGGGTGATCAGAAGTTCACACATCCAAAAGCTGTTGTACAGAAGAAAGGTGAAGATTCTTACCTGCTTGATGATGGTAAGGTGTGGAATGCCTCACGTCTTGCTGAAATGCCGAAATCAAGTGGAAGTGTTACTCCTACTGAGGTACAACATGGAACAACAACAAGTCTGTTAAATAGGTCTGTTAGAGTTAGACAAAAACCCGTCTGGACCAAGGACTATGTTTTAGATATGTAAGGAAATGCAGAACTTGAGATAGTGGAGTTAATATTTGAATGAAAATACAACACGAAAAGTAAAATTTATTTCGTTGTTTCAAAATACTTTTATTCTTGATTTTGTTATTTCTGTTGTGATATACATACAGTTGTATTCTTTCTGAAAAGGGGAAGATGTTGTGTCCTCTCTATCTATTGAATTGTGATAGTATCATGTCCACACAGTGGCACTGATGTGTTTACATGTTCAACTGAAGTAAGAGCTGTGAAGAAAAAGATAAGTAAAGAAATGCTAAGCTACTGCTCGTGTCTGTCTGCGTTTTATCCATTCCTACTCCGACTTAACATTATGGACAGGCATATTGTGTGCTTAAGTAATGTAGATATTTGCATAATTAGATATTAATTATCAGGAAATTTTCTAATCCTTTAAATTCTTGCACTGACATAGAATTGTTTTTCAGCTTGATCAATCTGTCAAAGACTTGATTGACGGGCAGGACATGGATGACCCCACCAGCGATGAGGACATTATAAATACATCCGAGGCACCAGGTAAAATAACAATTGTAGATGTAAAGACTAATAAAATGCTGAAAAAGTGATGACAGATTAGTTGTTTTGTCATTCAGGATGCCAGGTGTCCTATTGTTAAGTTTGCACAAAACAGATCAAGCAGTGACATTTTCATAACTGGTGTATCCAAAATGGTCAATGTTTATGATAATGTCTTTATTCAAATGATTTATTTTATTAATTATTCTTTACATATTATTATTCTTTGACATGTTATGGAGATCTTTAATCATTTATAAATATTCTACTATATGCTCTGATATATTTCTAAATGCAAGATCTTTGGATTCTCTTCTGTGCTGTAATAACAATGTAATTTCTCTTACTTTAATTTTTATCTCATTACAGCACCACATCCCTCTGCCCAAAGGGATGAAGAACTCACCACCTCTTTTCCCACTCCCAAATCAGGATCGAAACGTCACAAAGGGGATGCAGATTCTGTTGAGCGACAGAAACTTAATTTGTTACAGCAAGTTACTTCAGTTCTTGCCACTCCAGATCCTTACAGTTCCTTTGGACATCAAGTTGCTGTGGAATTTAAATTAATAAAAAATGTAAGCATACAGACCAGGGCAAAGAAAAAAATATCATATAAACTAGTGCTAACATGTTGCCAAACAACTGTAAACAATCTAGCCCTTGCTAGCGCACTACTGTAAACATTTTAAAACAGTTAAAAATCGTACCTCTAGTTCTCGCTGAAGAACAGACAATCCATGCTGATCCCGACTTCCCAACCATTTTCTCGTCCACGCTTCATTTGATTTTCTTTTGTTTTTTATTGCTACAAAGAATAATTATTAATACAGCAAGTTGCCGCGACACACTATCCATTTTGTTTACATGCGCTTCCCCGTGAGATCGCGTCCGTGAGGTGCTAAATCTTAAGAATATCTTGTAGTGTGTGATGCGCCACTATTCTCAAATATTGTAGTGTGAGCATGTTTAAGATCTGAGGGAAGAATATCTGCAGAGATTCTCCTTAAGTGTGTGCTGCAGCCAGATTTCACAATCGGTTAGGATTTTAAAAGTCCTGTAGTGTGAGCCAGGCTTAAAGCATCAAAACCTTCGATCCTAGGGAGACTCCTAGAAGGCTGGTGTTTTGGATGAGACTGAGGTCTGTTAGTGTTGGTCAGCAGGACTTTTTCAAGCATGACCTTTTCAAGAGCAGAGAAATCTGTACATTTCTGTCGTTGCTCGCACACTGTGGGAACGGGCACTGGAGCTGCACTAAAATCAGTCTTGTTGACTGAAACTCTCATTTCGACTACCATGCCCTGTACTGGTGGCTTTGAAAGACAACTCTGACTGATAGTCGTTAAGCACAGCCTGTACTTCATGTGCTGACCACTTGTCAGTCGGTTTGGACCTGAAGGTTAGGGCTAAATCCTTACTCGGGCAGTGTCGGATAAACACCACTTCCACACTGGGCTTGTCAAGTGTTTTACCGTGCTCTCGAAGACCTTCTGAAGCAACATCCGCTGCCTTGTTGAGTCTCAGCCAGTAGTCGTACGGATTCTCATCCTCCTCAGGCAAGGTAGTGTAAAAATCAGCAAGCGGGACCGGCGAGTAATGATTACAACTGAAATGTTTGCGCAACAGGCTATAGACAGAGTTTGGACAGACAGTGGTGGCAGAATCACAGTTCCTGATCCAGAGTTTGACTACATCCTTTGCTTTACCACGCAGGTGCACAAGAATCTCTTCCACATGTTCGTCAGAATTCATGTTGCTCTTTTTAACAAATGTCCTCAACAGATCTTCCCATTACTCAATTTCAATTGTGTCAGAACTATCCCCTCTGAATGAAGGTGTCTCCTTGACTTTTCTGTGCTGAATTACTTGACTTTGCGACAGATTTACCATGCCTGATGGGCTGTTAATAGCCTTCGAATCGCCAGTTGTCTATTTGGCATGTCAATGTCCAAGCTAAAAGGACTAAGATGGGACATAATGTTGTCTGCTAACTGTTGGCCAATTTGATGGACAATTGAACTCATTTGTCCTAACATATCAGGCACACCATGGTCAGCATTAGGTGTTGACGTGCTGAAATCTCTAGACTTTTGATTGACGTTTGACTGCATGTCTGCTGCATCACAATCTCCCACAGTACACACCCTACTGGTAATGTCAGGTCTGCTATCACTATTCCCAGTATTGGGGCTGTCCATTGAAAAGGGAAGTGGTACACCTAAAACACCTCTGCCTCTGCTCTGCCTACTGGACTAGGACTGAAGTGGTCAGGCAAATATCTCCTGCTATTACTCATTATGAACGAAACAAATGTGCTGCAAGTTCACACACACATATAAACATAATGTCAGTGATCAGAGCGAAATGTCCCATAAACTGAAAAAGGATCGAGTGAAAGTGTCTCTTGAACACGAATGGCTGTGACCCAAGGACGAGCTGTTAAACGACGGTGATTTCCATCAACTTGCTTGAAGACGCGACCCATAACAACACAGCGGCACCACAACTTCACGGCACCGATGTGACGGTGTGTCCTGGGCCGTCTGCACAATGGAGACACAAACGTGGAAATAGGGGTTTCACTTCACAGAGAATAAATCAGTTCCACAGCATATCTCGTTATCTCTGCGGTTTATTTAAAACAGTACTCTTTCTTTTTAATCTTTTTCTTTTGCGTTGTGATCGTATGATGAGTACAAGTTTGCAGATTGACAATTATAAAACATTTTCAGTGAATTAATCACAAATCAACTCAATGAAAAACAGAACAATTCAATTAAATTCAATAGAAAGGGAAACATCCCCACCTAGTGGTGAACATGCACAATTCTACATGAATAAAGCAATTAATCCATAAAACACATTATAACAATATATTTTATACACATTACCTGCACAATGGAGATACAAACGTGGAAATAGGGGTTTCACTTCACAGAGAATAAATCAGTTCTACATAAAAAAATTAATTGCGGTTGTGCCTCGTAATACTTACAATGTCAAAATAACTCGATATAATATAACACACTCGACGCCAAACACACATCAAAATATGCCTTACAAGTTCATTGCAGGATAAATCTACAATAAAGGGGTTATTTATGTGTTTTGAACACTTTTAACTGGCAGGTGTCCAAAGAAGAAACGTAAGTTTATCTAATCCTTTTTTTTGTCCTAATCTTTCAATCAGAGATTTAATATTGTTTTAAATTGTCACGATGCTATCAAACATCGCATCATAAACCACTTATGCTTGTGATTACAGGAGGATTGCCTTCGTCTGTCACTAGCCACTGTTTTTCCTGGATTTAATCATTCTGTTTTACTTTTTATTTCTTTGTGTGTGTGTGTGTGTGTGTGTGTGTGTCTGGGGGATCTGCTACACCGTTCTGTGATGACCTGGACCTGATGGAGTCCTGCTAGTGGTAGCTTGTTCATTTAAATGTTTGTTTTTCGTCTGTTTGGCAATCATCATACTCCAATATTCGGCCCATGGCCATTGTGTAATATCTCCTTTGGGGACAGTGTTTATTTTGCAATGTTCACTAGTGTGAAGTGTGAAATGCTGTGTTAGGTGTGTGTATGCGCGGCCGATTTGGTTTGAATAATAATTCGTTACATTTATATAGTGCTTTTTCTGAGACCTCAAAGCGCTTTACACAAGGAAGGGGGACACACTAGTCACACTTCAGCTCTTACCTATCTGACCTGATTTGTGATCTACTTAACCAGTTTTTATGATATATGTGTGAGAAATTTATATTCACATATATGCATTTGTAATGTATGCATATAAACATTTATATTTAATGTATGTAATGTATTCAATGTATTCCATTTGATCAGTTTCATATAATCTTTCTCCCTCACATAGAGACATAATCTCTTACAATAACAGTTACATTTACTGATATATTGAATTCATTGTTTAAAAAAAGAGATATTGCACAAATTATAATCACAATCAAGAAAAGCAAAGATTTCTGTTTTGATCTGAGAGAGTGAAGAGTGTGTCATTGTTCTCTACAGTTTGATGGGCTGTGATGTGACAGATGAAGGTTGTGCTGCTCTGGCTTCAGCTCTGAGATCAAACCCCTCACACCTGAGAGAACTGAATCTGTCTGATAATAATCTAGGAGACTCAGGAGTGAAGCTGTTTTCTGCTGGACTGGCGAATCCTCACTGTAAACTGGAGACACTGAGGTAAGATCATACGTTACTCTCACATGAAAATGTCACTAGGGGCGTTTCCATTACAGATTTTTCGCAAAACTTTTTTAATGAGCGTTTGGTGTAGGTCTACTAGGCATAGAGATATCTGAACATCTTTGCCAAGCGCAAACCAGTACAGAAGTAGCCTAATCAATAATTAAAGTGCAAGCTGAGAAACTGAAGTGGATATGGAGAAAAGCTTCTTTATATGCCATTGCCTACATTTTAAACGGATGTCTGCCAATAGGCCTAAAACATTACATATATGGTTATTGTGACAGAGACTGGGACTCTTTTTTAATCTTCCCCTTAACATTTAAAGGAATCTACGTGTGTGTGTGTGTGTGTGTGTGTGTGTGTGTGTGTGTGTGTGTGTGTGTGTGTGTGTGTGTGTGTGTGTGTGTGTGTGTGTGTGTGTGTGTGTGTGTGTGTGTGTGCTCAAATATGGCTTCTGGAGAGCAAATGAAGGATAAAATATGAATTACTAAACAGACATTAATTAAGAAGTCCCTCATACTTTTAGAGTTACAACTAACAGCCACTAGATGGCAGCAGCGTATAAGAGATGAACTGACAGCTAGTAAATCTTTGAACATGGAGTGCTGATGATAATAAATGTAATATGTCAGGCTCACAATTTTTACAATTGAAGTGCTATAAAAGTTGTAGAAATGACAAATTCAATCTGCATTGTATTAAACAAATCTTTATTGATATGCAAATAGACAATAGACATCCAGCAAAAGAAAAATGGCAAGTGTTTATTTCTCCATGGCACATGCATTTTGTTTCTTTATATGCAGCCCAATGTTATCCAATGAGTTGTTTGCATTATTTAGGTATTTTATTTTAATTGTATTACATTTTTGGTAACACTTTACAATAAGGTCTCATTTGTTAATGCATTAACTAACATGAACTAACAGAGAGCAATAGCCTTTATTAATGTTAGTTAATAAAATATTAGTGTTCATGTTAGTTCACAGTGCATGTTAACAGATACAACTTTGGATCTTAAAAATGTCTTATAAAATGTTGAGCTTAACATTAACTAAGATTAATAAATGCTGTAGAATATTAGCCCATTATAAAGTGTTACCATTTTTCAATAAAGAAAGTTGGCATTTTAAAAGTTAAGGAATCTTTCCTGTAGCTCAAACAGTAGAGTGTAAACACACACACACACACACACACACACACACACACACACACAACAGTAGAGTGATGCGCTTGCAACGCCAAGGTCATGAGTTTGATTCCCAGGGAAAGCAAGAACTGATAGGAATGTAAATGTGTGTCTTGAAATGAAATGTAAGTCGCTTTGGATAAAAGCATCTGCCAAATGCATAAATGTAAATGTAAGTTAAATGTGAGTTTGAACAAATCAAATTTTTATGGTCAGTTGAAACAAAAAATGGAATTAAACTAAAACCTTTTTATTTCTATTGATTTGATGTTTTGTTGGGAAAATAAATATTTGACAGATTCTTCTAAAAAAGGCTGAAATATATTTCACTAAAATATTACAGATTAAAACACGAAAGAAACCGTGCTGAGTTTCAGCTCATTGTGGCGCGCTCCAAACATCTATAAAGGAAACAGAGACATTACGTTTGTTTCCGTTATTTTACTAAATTTGAATATCTTTTGTAAATTTATGAATTATGTCTTGCTTTTATCTGTATGAGCATAAATTACGGAGTAAGAGTTTACTCTCTTGGCAGGAATAAATCCAGTGGTCGCGCCGCCGCCTCTGAATAAAATACAGTCAAACATATAAAATGTTCCACCGCTCAATCTGAATAGTCTGTAATATAATCTGTGAATTCAGAAATCATGAAACATCTGGATTCGTGCCAAATGAGGAATGTAGGCTTTTTTATTTAAATTAATTCGTTTGGCATCTTATTTAGTTTTATTTAAATAAAAAACCTGTTCCTCGCCTTGAATATATATATATCCATAGAAGCTGGCATGGCATTAAACAAAGAAAAGAAAAGAGAGATATTATTAGTAGTAGTATTATAGCCTAAATATTATTATTATTATTATTATTATTATAAACTAGGCTACAAAAAAAAGTAAAACAAAATAACGTTATTAATCTGTATTTGTTCTAATCAAACCGGTTTCTGAACGTTTATAATACAGAAGAAACGCAGGATCAGAAACGTTAAAATAGGACTGGTTCTGCTCGAGTGAACCGGGGGATTTATTCATTTATTCATTTTTACAGATCGTACTTTTAAGTGGCCAATGAATGAACAATATTATTAAAATATTTTAATATGTCTGAAAGGTTCATATCTTTGGCAAAGATAGACATTAAAATGCAGTATCATTTTATGTTAGACTGACATAAGTCACATTTTCGTCATTGTGTCCTTGCAAAAGATCTTTTATATGTTATTTAAATGTCAAAGAAATGAATTCACAGTGTAATAATTCCACAATGTGGGAATTAGGGCTGATAAAATGGGACGGGATATTTGCACTTATAAGTTCACTAAAAAGTTATTGAAACACTCTTTTATGCTACAAACGCCCATGACAAGCATGTAAAAACCACTGATAACTGAATTATTAATATTTTATTTCTATTTGAGCTGTTCATAAACAATATATTCTACTTACAAATGTGTTTCTCACACGTTTATGAGCTCGCCGCTTGCTGTCAATACACACCAGAGAGAGTTTAACACATCGCTGCACATTATTGTCTTCAGTGCCGCTATAACTGAGAGAGAAACAGGACTGCCCCCTACTGGTGATGTACGGCATGTGCCAGAGAACTTCACCACGGCCGAATCGCCCAATCCCTTTCCCTGTGATTCTTAATGGACACATCTGCACAACTTTTGATTTAAAACATGTATTAATAAATGTTGAAATGAACATCAACTAAGATTAATAAATGTTGTAGAAGAATCTGTCATGGTTCGTTCATGTTAACTAATGTAGTGAACTAGTGTGTAACAAATGAAACCTTATTGTAGTGTAAGCAAATTATAATCTCTGTGAGTCCATGTAATGCAAGTGGATTCAGAAACCACACAAAGTGAACATGACGGTAATCCATAAACCCCAGCTGATGAATCAGTGCTTCTGAAGTGAAATAAATATTTCAAACTTTTTACAATATAAGCCTTTGCTTCCGGCCAACACACACACATTCAGGAGTTCATGTTTGTCTTAAACGTCAGCACGTTCTGAAGCGTGATATAAGCGAACTGTGAAACTCACAGGAATGCCGCTCATCTTCCGCATCACTTCTGGTGTGAGCTTCAGAACGCACTTGTGTCGCTTCACGCCGATATCATTAACCCGTGTGCGACCATTGGCTGGAAGTGAGTGTTTATAACACTCTTATGGAAAATGAAACAAAGTGAACATGACGGTAATACAAAAAGAAAATATATCCATATATCTGGATCTGAAGTCTCTTCTGCTCACCAAGGCTGCATTTATTTGATTAAAAATACAAAAGAACAGTAATGTTATTAAATATTATGACAATTTAAGATAACTGTTTTTTTATTTTAATATATTTTCAAATGTACTTTATTCCTGTGATCAAAGCTGAATCTCAGCATCATTACTCCAGTCTTCAGTGTCACATGATCCTTCAGAAATCATTCTGATATGATGATTTGATGCTCAAGAAACATTCATTATTATTATTATCAATGTTGAAAACAGTCGTGTACAATTTTCTTTCAGGATTCTTTGATGAATAGAAAGTTACACTTTACTATATATTCACGTAGAAAAGAGCTGTTTTACATTGGAATAATATTTCACAATATTACTGTTATTATTAATGAAATAAATGCAGCAGAAGAGACTTCTTTTTAAAACCTTAAAGATATTAGCGATCCCACACGTTTGGCTGGTAGTGTATCTGCATGTGTTGCTCTGGAATCATCATTCGTCTCCACAACTGCATAATTACACCAGTTGTCTGTAATATGATGGTATTGTATTATACAATAAGCGAGTACATCATGAATGGCTTTTTTCAAAGCGTGTTTTTGTCCTATCCTGAATCACTACGGTAAGCCTGTAATAAGCGTTTAGACTCGGACTACTTTACAGCGGTCGGGTCGCACCGCGGCGGAGTAACGTTAGCCCAGCGCCTGCGGGACTCACCGCGTCAGAGACATAAACAGAGAGAAGTTTATTAACTGATAGAGCGCTGATTCATCCAGTAGTGAAACAAGTGAAGTCTTTATGAATCAATCATTCAAACCCATTTTAAAAATAGTATGTTTCACCTGTCTGGATCTTACATGTGTGTTCAAGCATATTCTCCCCTTTCTGAGAGGGTGTTCTCCACTGCTGGAGACACTGGAAGCTATAGGAGAGTCCCACATTCTCCAAGAGGATGCAGAAATGTTTATTTTCCTTATTTTTGCAAAAGTTTGTTGACATTACCAGTCTGTTAAAGTCATTTGACAAGTATGAGAAATAAACACACACAGGATTGTGCATTTTCCCCTTACTGCTGTGTTTTATTAGTTGTTTTAATCATTTTATTGAATGGGAACTGGAACCGGAAAATGTCTTACGATTCCCAACCCGCTGTTCCCAATAAGCTGTTTCATGACGACTCTCTCTGGGTCAGCGGCAGCGCCAACACAGATTTACAATATCGCGATATGATTTAGTCAAAGGTTTAATAGACAGAGGAATCTGAAGAAGATGGTGTGTGTGTTTGAATGGAGATCACAGTATTTTAAAGATGAATCGTGCAGCTCTACTGTCTTATCTCTCTCTCAGCATATGAGCAGCGCGAGGGCTTTCAGTGCTTTCAGTCTCACGGCTCTTCCACACGTCCACTTGACATGGATATTACGACACTCAACACTCATATGCTGCGTTCATGTCATCTCGTAAAGATTGTCACATATAACAACAATCATTATCTACAAGCATAGCGATTATTATTCAGTAAGAGAAAATAAAGGACTAAATTTGAAAGTTTATTAAATGAACTAAAATTATACATTTATAATGACACACTGCATACAGTACAACACCATTCTCTGATCAGATCTTTGAAATCAAGCCGTCGTGCTCAATCGTGTTTAATAGACAGCATGACCAGACCATTCAGTCTTTCCTGAGACAGTGTTCACTAAAACATTGACAGGATCATTGAATCAGTGATTTGAACTCGGTAAACTAAATCAGTTCTGTTCATGAATGAATCATCTAGACTGGTTTATTAACGGGTTTCTCCTATTCACGGCAATGAACCGACTCAAATGATTCATTCACGAATCGGACATCATTACAAATGTATATCTATGACTAGAACGACATCGTAAATGTTGATCGATTCCTCACAGAAATCGGCTCCAAGTCTTCAGAAAGCCTAAATATATTCATCACTGGACTAGTTTTATTGTCACTTGGTGATTTTCCGTTTCTGCCCTGCGTCGTTTCTGAATAACCCGAGAACAAACACACACACACACACACACACACTATAATGAATACCCGTTCTTTATAGCGTTCTTCCTATAAGATTATTTTACAAAGTAAATACCAAAATCATCCAGGAAATTATGGAGTTCTGCTGTACCCTTAGAATCGTCCCAATCCTCCCCTGCTAACACACACACACACACACACACACACACACACACACACACACACACACACACACACACACACACACAGACAGACAGACAGACAGACAGACAGACAGACAGACACATACATACAGACACACACACACACACACAGAGAGACACAGACACACACACACAGACACACACACATACACACACACAGACACACACACACACACACACAGACACACACACAAACACACACACAGAGAGACACAGACACACACACACACACACACACACACACAGAGACACACACACACAGAGACACAGACACACAGACACAGACACACACACACACACAGAGACGCACACACACAAGCACACACACAAAAACACACACACACACACACACACGTTGGGTTTACATGTTTTATGGGGACTTTGCATAGAAATAATGATTTTTATACTCTACAAACTCTATAATCAATCCCCTAATCCTAACTGATGAAGTTTCACAATGTGAACTAATGAGTATTTGTATATATTTCATATTGACAGGATTATGTTATTTTTTAAGTGTCATGTTTATCTCTGGATATAGGCTTAATGTGTGTCATTGTTCTCTACAGGTTGATCAGGTGTGGTGTGACAGATGAAGGTTGTGCTGCTCTGGCTTCAGCTCTGAGATCAAACCCCTCACACCTGAGAGAACTGAATCTGTCATATAATAATCTAGGACACTCAGGAGTGAAGCTGTTTTCTGCTGTACTGGCGAATCCTCACTGTAAACTGGAGACACTGGGGTAAGATCATACGTTACTCTCACATGAAACTGTCACTAGGGGCGTTTGTTGAAACAATATAAAAAATGCCCATAAGGGGGGCGTCAAAGACTGAACAATTTAGTTCCAAATGCTGTATCTTTTGATTCCTTTATCCAATCACCACAACATTTGATCCAGATGCAGCTCATATGTAGAGGGACTTCCCCAAAAAACAATTTTCCTCCTACCTTATTTCCTTCCTGAGTTATTCCATGTCAAATAAGAAAGATATGCATTATCATTATGAAAATTCTATATATTTCCTGTCTTTTATCAGCAGTTTCTCGGCAGGAGAATGTCCAAATGTAATGTAATTTGTATTTTCAAAAAAATTTGAAAAGTGTTCTATCAAACGATACCTACCTTTAGACTCTCCTAGTTATAGTTTTGGAGTTATGAGTCTTTAGTTTTGTGTATGTCACTCAGACAAAACTCTAAAAATGCCTTAGTTTTTTGTTCATAATTGCTGTTGCCAATTTTGAATAAGAGTTACTGTTCATTGAATTGTACAAAAAATAATTTTAATGAAAATGTTTATTATAGAAGGTTAATAAAAAATGTTATGACTGAAAGAATTGCATTTTTATTAAGTTAGAATTAAAACAATGGGAATTAAAATGCTTTCCATTTGTTCTCTTTCTAATGCAATGTTCAGGTTTGACTGTATTATAAAGTAAAACTGGCACTTCAAATTACCATTTAAACCAACCAACCAAACAGAAAACTTGACAAAAATAGTCTTTGAGAATCTCTTATTATATATTAAAATCCACAACCTGAAAAAAATAGGCAAATATGTGCAAAAACAACTAGAATTCACAAGCCTTTCTACAGAGAGCTGTAAATCCATCTAGTGGTTAAAATATGATATTGCACGATAATTATGCTCACTATATCCACCAGATGGCACCAATCTGACTCCAAAAATTGTTTTCTATAGGCCTAGTCTCTACTTTAACCTGAAATACAGAATTAATAAAAAAAAATTTTTAAATAATTATATTATATAATTGGGAAAAAATTGATCATAATTATTGCATACATATTAATTATTATCTTAAAATTCTCTCAAAACACCACAGAAAAAAAGGAAAAATATAATTGAACAAAAATACATTTCATTGATTTTACTGAAAAAAAAAAAAATCTGAATCCCGCCCTCCGGGTCATTTTAGACCCGAAGACCCCAAGTGTGACGAAAACATGAGGAGCCCCAGAGGGCTAGGCTACTGTATTGTATATGTCTGATTTATGTTGAAGTGTTTGGGACATGGCTTTTAATGCTGAGTCTTTTGTTTATGTACACAGGCTATCAAAGTATATCAAAATATGAATTTAGATTTATCGGCCAATATATCGGTTATCGGCTTTCAAATGAAAAGAATTATCGGTTAAAAATATCTGAAAAATCTGCTTGAGTAACGAAGTATTTGTGCTTCCCATCTCTGACACTTTGACATGGTGATCTACATTTAACAGCCTTTACTTTAAACACACTCAATCTCAGCACAGTCAGGATTAACACAGTCCATTCATTTTAATTTTAGGGGGAAACTGGAAACTGTAGAGATTTTTCTCCAGGTTTAAAGTCTACATCATGTCAATGTCACAGATTATGACCTGGAGAAACACTATAGTACATCGATGACACGTCAGTGTGTGTATTATTAATGAGACTGCGTGTTCTTATCCTATGAGAAGACATTTCTCTTCTTCATGACAGCACACGGTGTTTTTCTATGACAGACGCTTCAAACTGTAAAATCAGGCAGTAGTTTAGAGAGGCGTTCATGGGTCGCAAGTGTGTGTGTCCATGGAGCAAGAGTTGAGTGTGTTGCAGGCTTCCCCCGTGATGCTGTCAGGCCGAGACTCACTGCGGGCGCTTGGTTGGCCAGAAACTACCAACACAATCAAACTGTGTGTGTGTGTGTGTGTGTGTGTGTGTGTGTGTGTGTGTGTGTGTGCGCGTGTGCGTGCGCGTGTGTGTGTGTGTGTGTGTGTGTGTAACAAGCAGAGGTGGGAGTAAGTCACACATGTGCAAGTCACAAGCAAGTCTCAAGTCTTAACCTTCAAGTCTCAAGCAAGTCCAAGTCAATTTTGTGAAAAGCAAGTCAAGTCAAGTCATAGCTTGGGTCACAAGTCACTGGCAAGTCATACAAACATTTGATGATTTCAATGAATTTATATATTAAAATAAGTTAAAACTACAGAAGTTGTGGACTATGGTTTTATTTATCAGTATTTTTTTAAATATGCATTTCCACATACAGCTGAGTGGTTACTACAATAAAAATCTAAAAAATTAAAAATTAATAAAATTTCAAACTACATAGCCTAAAATGTAAATGTAACTGAAATTAGGCCAACATTAAAGCATGAAAAAATAAATATGCCTCAAACATTGCAGAAGACCATTAAAAGACATTAAACAATTCACGATTCAACCATAATGGTTCATATGCCACCAAATGGCATTCTTCAAACTGGCATCCCCTTTATATAAGCTATTTTTAATTATGAAGTTAAAACCGCCAATAGGTGGCGCCAAATCACCTCTTAATGTACGAGTCATAAAAGCATTCATTCAACTGATTTGTTCAAAAAGGCAGATTCGTTCTGGAACTAAGCAACTAGGTCACTGAATCACAGATACGCATAACTCTTTCTGTGGCTTGTTTGGAACTATTGTCATTGGAGAAATAGAGCAAAAACAGAGAATATCTGGAATATTATGTCTAAAATGTCACATCACAATATTCACTCTTTGTTTACTGAACTGTTTTATAAAATCATTATCACATTTGCAATCGCGCCAATATTCTGGAAATATTTTTTAATATAATATGTTATAGGCCTAATTATAAAAATAACTCATACTAGGGCAATTTTTCCACCACATTCTGAATTTTGTCATATATTCTGAATAAGCCATAGCTTACTTTTAGACGTGGTGAATGAAGTTCGACTGTTCGAGGTTGTGATGGTCGTCCGATATCCCTTGCCTGTTATTATGCGTACAGCAAATCTTCTTGTATGGATATGGTCAATTTCTAGTGCTTATATCCAAAAAGAAACGATGCGGGGAGATGTTTTTGTATTTAGCGCTGTAAGAACCATCCATTAGCCCAACGACGGAATCCAACGGCCTGGCGAAGGTTTAAAGCATGTATGTCTTTTCAGCGCTCCAGTGAAGTTCACTTAATTTATTGGAACTTAGTTTTAGTATTACTTTAGCTCTACGCTTAATCTGACTCCAATTTCAAATGATAATCAAATTTAGATCGTATTTCTGATTAGAAAATAATCATACGCATTGATTATGGATTAATTTAGATCTTTGATTATTCTGAGTAATCCCATACTTTCAGTTATTAATTCATTATGGACCCGAATGCCGCTTAGAGATCACGTCGGCCAAATCGTGTTTCTCACGGACACAAACTTGTTAATTCTGATTTTAGTCAGAGGATGTAGGGTTTGCTAATATACCTCTCCAGCCGGCCGCCTACTGCTTGCTCGAACTAGAGAGTGTAGTTTAATTTAGCCATTTCCATACAACTTGCTAAATCAGTGATAGACAGAAATCAACAGGTCTCCTGGATAACGTGCCTACTGCTCCGTTCATTCATGTGCCTGTAGTTTGACCTACCTTAACTAAGTTTGCGGTAGCACCAGCCTCCTTAAAGGGATACTCCACTTTTTTCGGAAATATGCTCATTTTACATCTCCCCCAGAGTTAAACAGTTGAGTTTTACCGTTTTAGAATCCATTCAGCCGAACTCCGGGTCTGACGGTACCACTTTTAGCATAGCTTAGCACAGATCATTGATTCTGATTAGTCCAGTAGCATTTCTTTCAAAATGACCAAAGAGTTTCAATATTTTTCCTATTTAAAACTTGACTCTTCTGTAGTTAAACCGTGTACTAAGATCGACGGAAAATGAAAAGTTGCGATTTTCTAAGCCTATATGACTAGGAACTACTCTCATTCCGGCGTAATAATCAAGGAACTGTGCGGCTGTACCATGAGTGCAGCAGGCGTAGTGATATGACGCAGCGCCTGAAAATAGGTCTAATAGGTTAGACAAACTTAGTCCCGGTCACGTTGGAAGAAGTTACCGAGCTGGGGACTATTTTCAGGCGCTGCGTCATATCATTACGCCTGCTGCACCCATGGTACAGACACACAGTTCCTTGATTATTACGCTGGAATGAGAGTAGTTCCTAGCCATATCAGCCTAGAAAATCGCAACTTTTCATTTTCCGTCGATCTTAGTACACGGTTTAACTACAGAAGAGTCAAGTTTTAAATAGGAAAAATATTGAAACTCTTTGGTCATTTTGAAAGAAATGCTACTGGACTCATCAGAATCAATGATCTGTGCTAAGCTATGCTAAAAGTGGTACCGTCAGAACCGGAGTTCGTCTGAATGGATTCTAAAACGGTAAAACTCAACTGTTTAACTCTGGGGGAGATGTAAAATGAGCTTATTTCCGAAAAAAGTGGAGTATCCCTTTAAATATATTAAAATAATGATTTCAGAATACTTCAGAATAAATCAAGGTGTAACATTTATTTGTCAGGTAAAAATGTATTATGCCAATTACAGAAGTAAATTATTAAAAGCCAATTCAAAAATACATGACATCATTTACTCAAAGATGATTCTAAAAGTAAGTAATGTTTTCCTGACAAAGACACACAGTAATACTTGCATGCATTACTGTGGGGGATTCTCCTGGTAAAAGATTCCCAAAGATTGCTCTGTCCCCTCACCTTAAATACCAGACCAGAACAACAGGGGTTAAACAAATGTTGTTTAGAGTTGTTTGGGCCAATCCATGTACCCCAGGGGGGTAGCACCTGGTTTCAGGAGATATCGTAAAGAGATATCAGCCAGAGAGATACAGGATTCTCCTAAGTTCGCAATCTTTTTCATTAAACCAATGACTGCAATGAAATTAAGACCATTTTACCAATCGCACTGTGATCCTTAAAATGACACCAAACATGAAAAGGAAAAACAACATATTCACAAGATACACCATATGTGTTATATAGACATTCTTAATGAACCTTCAGTGCCTTGAGGAGGGAGAGAGGGGGATGAGTTGAAGTCAAACAAGGGGACAATGAGATAAGTTTGGGCAGGACAAGGTTCTGTGCTCTGTCTTTGCTATCTGCTGTCCAGGGTGCATTTTATGGCTTTATTGCAGGGTGCGTTTTGTTTTAGCAGGAAAATCAGTTCTTACAGAGCGTTCACCGCGATGTATGTTTTTTCTGGGCTTGTGCAGCGTCACGCAATCGCGCAGAATCTGATGACTGACGCCAATGGTTCCGTTGCTGTCATTTTGTTCATCAATTGATGTTGCGATTATTAAAAAAAAAAAAAAAAAAATGTATATCAAGTCATTCTCGAGTCATACAGTTCAAGTCAAGTCAAGTCTCGAGTCATTGGGTCTCAAGTCAAAGTCAAGTCGAGTCATTTTCTTTATTTAGTCAAGCAAGTCTCAAGTCCTTAAATTTGCGACTCGAGTCTGACTCGAGTCAAGTCATATGACTCGAGTCCCCCATGTCTGGTAACAAGCGTCTTTCTGAGGAGAGCTATGAGAATTTCTGTCTTCTCTGTCACTATCCATCTTTACTGTCAGTGTCCTGAAGGGACGTAGATGTGTAACATTTGTATGAGATCAATACAAATTATATTACAATTATACTCGTCCCTCTCTCTCTCTCTCCTCTGTCTTGCTCTGCCACACACACACACACACACACACTATAATGAATACCGGTTCTTTATAGCGTAAGTAAATACCAAAATCATCCAGGAAATTATGGAGTTCTACTGGACCCTTAGAATCGTCCCAATCCTCCCCTGCTAACACACACACACACACACACACACACACACACACACACACACACACACACACACACGTTGGGTTTACATGTTTTATGGGGACTTTCCATAGAAATAATGATTTTTATACTCTACAAACTCTATAATCAATCCCCTAATCCTAACTGATGAATTTTCACAATGTGAACTAATGAGTATTTGTATATATTTCATATTGACAGGATTATGTTATTTTTTAAGTGTCGTGTTTATCTCTGGATATAGGCTTAATGTGTGTCATTGTTCTCTACAGGTTGCAGAGGTGTGGTGTGACAGATGAAGGTTGTGCTGCTCTGGCTTCAGCTCTGAGATCAAACCCCTCACACCTGAGAGAACTGGATCTGTCTGAGAATAAACTAGGAGACTCAGGAGTGAAGCTGTTAGAGGATCTGAGGGATGATCCACATTATAAACTGAAGACACTGGAGTAAGAACAGTTTAATGATTTTCATCATCATATTTTTATTTAAAGTTCAAATGGCTGATTTACTCACTAGAAATATAAGTAAATTGTACCAGGTTCAGTAACAGAGTGTGTGTGTGTGTGTGTGTGTGTGTGTGTGTGTGTGTCTGTGTGGATATTTTGTCTGAGATCATCAGATAATGAGTCTTAAATTCAGCTTCAGTTTCTGTAGGTCTCTGAACTTTAAACTGTGTTTAATATGAGTGTAATTCTGCTCATACTGTTGTGACTTATTGTGAAAATAATATTAATGTTATTTCAGCTTTTCCCCTTTAAAGGGTAACTAAACCCCTGGTCAGAGCCTGACTCCACCCACTGGCAATATTTGAAAAATGCTAGAAAAGTGGGCAGACCCCAGCGGAGATAGAGGGGACGAACCGTGAGCGGGGGGTCGTGCACCTGAGACCTGCTGTCAGACTCTCTAAAATGGAGAGTGACTCACAGGGTCGCGAGACGACGTAAAGTACATGCGTCTGATGAGTTTTATCGAGTTGATGTCAATAGCGCGCGCTCTCTATAGGCATTTTCATATTTTGCCGCTATGTGAAAAAATCCAGCAAAATGCGCTGGCGCGTTTGTCGACCCCAGAGGATTACCTTTAGCCTAACCATAAATTGTGATTAAAATATATATGATCACTCACATCAAGACGCCGCTGCGGTGGTGGAGTCCATGTAGGAGGAGCAGCGTTTGGCACTGCGTCGCTGTTCAGCGCGAGCTGTGTGGAGAAGCCCATTGAGTTGGAAAAGCAATTCCGCGTAAAATGCAGGTTTCACACTCACGGTCTTCCAGGCCACGCATTCAACCACTGGCGCCTAATTTCCAAGTCTGCTGGAAAGCTGTGCAGTTGCCACTAACAACACTACACCTACCACTGTACTAAATACAGATAAATCTACGCTAGCTCATCCAAGGGCGTAGTGAGCTGGAACCTGCTTACATCACGCAGTACTGCAACATCCAATAGGAAAATGTAACTGCAGTAGCCACCGTTCAACCTGAAGAGGGCAGCACTCAGACGTTTTTACACCATATATTGTAGAATTAAAACACTTTATACCCAAATGTCAAAAAAGTTACTCGAATCAATGACCAGCACTAATAAAGCCCCATTCTTACAGATCATTAACTAAAAAAATTGGTTTAGGGTTTAGTTACCCTTTAACTGTCTCTATAGGCATCTTTACACAGCGAGTTAAGGCTGCTCTAAAGTGGCTCTGTGTCTGCTCAAAGTTCTGTGGAAAGACACAATGCCGCATGAAAGCAGATTTAAAATATGCCGGGTCTGACCCGCCTCAGCCCCGAGTGTCAAAGATGACTCTGATATTGTTTTGTTCAGTGTAAATGAACGCGATCTTGTGTCGCTCTAAACTACGTCATTGTCATGACAACCAAACGCGCGCGCGAGAATCAAGCAGGGGGGCAGGGATTTGGATTATTTTGAAGGTACCCCCGGGCGCCACCATTGGCTAGCGGAACCCCACCTGCAGTTAGCATCCCATTGACTCCCATTCATTTTGGCGTCACTTTGACAGCGAATAACTTCACATCTGAGGCGTTTAAAGACTCCATTTGTCCATTATTTATTTCTAAAAAAACACGAAAATGTATAAAAGGCTCCATTACCTTGTAGCTTACGTTATGGCCAGTGGTGTAGTGGTAAAAAAAAGAGGTGGGTAAACTATAAATTCTGGTGGATCGACGTGGTCACCCGGTAATTCTGGTGGATCGACGTGGTCACCCGGTAAGGTGGGTCACTGCCTACAGGTGTATGTGTATCCTGATGACATCGCTATAGGCTATCATTTGATGGTACTACCAAAGGTACAATCACTATTCAATTCATATATTAATCTAAGTTCTTGTTAAAGAGACTCAAGAAGGAATAATATGGTTGAAATCTATCAAGTTTACTAAATGACAAAACAGAGAGAACAAAAATATTTAAGAGAGATAGAGAGGGAGGCTTATCCAGGGCTTCCAATGCAATGCACTTGTACATAATGATTAGGGATTTGGGATTATTTTCATAGTCAATTAATCTGTTGAATATTTTCTCGATTAATCGATTAGTTGTTTGGTCTAAAATAGCCTATGTCAGAGAAATGTGGATCAGTGTTTCCCTGTAGAGGGAAAAGTCTTTAACCTGGTGCAGGCTTGATTCCCTCTGAATCTCTTGTACAGTTGGGTTTCGACATGCTCCCTACATTAAACCAGCTGCCTGTAATGAATTAAAAAAATAACTTTTTTGCCTCGATCTCCTGTTGCGGCTGCTATTGAAAAGGCCAAAAATATGCCGTCCCGCCCCTCCGTGTTCGGCGATCAGGTTTCATTCTCGCGCAGCTTAACTTAACCCATAATCACTGTTTGAGGTCAGAATGACCCCACTGGACTTTTCCTTATATATATTCCTAAATAATCTATCTAAACATGCACAAAAAACTGGGCTTGATTTGGTTGTTCTAAAGGTGTGTACATTTTTTTTTTTACCTTTTAAGGTGTTTGGGGTCAAAATGACCCCACATTGAAAATGAATGGGAAAATGAAAAAAATGACTTTTTTAAATTTTGTTTGTCAAAAAAATAAAAGTAAATCCATTATAAATCTGAAAATTTCTACAAATAAACCAAGGTCTGGTCCTAGAGCATAAATAAAAAGTAGAACGAACTTTCTATCTCATACACACTACACACACACAAATGTATGTGACTGCAACAGAGAGCATTTTACAGACATTGGCCAATAAAATAAACAAAACTGGCATAAATCTAAAAAAAATTACATTCACATCAAGGTCAGTGGTGTAGTGGTAAAAAAAGAGGTGGGTAAACTATAAATTCTGGTGGACCCTACCGGTGTATGTGTATCCTGATGACATCGCTATAGGCTATCATTTGATGGTACTACCAAGGGTATCACTGGTTGTTCCCTCATCATAGGTCACACAATTACTATTCAATTCATGCATTAATCTAAGTTCTTGTTAAAGAGACTCAAAAAGGAATAATATGGTTGAAATCTATAAAGTTTACTAAATGACAAAACAGAGAGAACAAAAATATTTAAGAGAGATCGAGAGGGAGGCTTATATCCAGGGCTTCCAATGCAATGCACTTGTGCATAATGATTAGGGATTTGGGATTATTTTCATAGTTGATTAATCTGTTGAATATTTCTTCGATTAATTGATTAGTTGTTTGTTCTATCAGAACAATGTGGATCAGTGTTTCCCTGTAGAGGGAAAAGTCTTTAACCTGGTGCAGGCTTGATTCCCTCTGAATCTCTTGTACAGTTGGGTTTTGACATGCTCCCTACATTAAACCAGCTGCCTGTAATGAATTAAAAAAAATCACCTTTTTTTGCATCGTTTTAATGATTTCCTGTTGCGGCTGCTATCAAGTTTCATTCTCGCGCAGCTTGTTTAGTAACTTCACGAGCGAGTGTTTTCTGCTACGTGTGTGCGCCGTTCTCTTTGTTCCGTGTGTGTGTGTGTGTGTGTGTGTGTCAGCGCGCTGCGCTCTCTGCTCCGTGTTTGCGCGCTGCGCGTTCTCTCAGTCGTTAACGGCCCAAATGCTCGAATCATGTGCCGATCGGCGATCACGCACTGGAAAAGCAAAGTCCGCTCAAATAACGTGAAATTTAGAGGTGGATAAACGCACTTTGGAGGTGGGCAAACGCTATTTCCACATTTTGGGAGGTGCGTAAACGGCGTTTACGTGCGTTTAGCCTCCACTACATCCCTGGTTATGGCCCTGTAGAAGCAGTTTTTGTAAAAGTAGGCTAACGATTGCGTCATAGCCACGCGACTCTCTGTCGCACAGTAGAGAGATTACCGTATGGACAGGAGGAGAAGCTCGCGGGCAATCGGGAGGACATCGAGGCAAAATGACAAAGTAATTAATCAGAATACCTACAAAAAGTTTCTCCTGCTCCAGCTCATGGACAGCTCCTACTCACGCTCTCCGTCTCTGCGAGTTTCGGAAGGTAATGATTCAGATTGATCTCGGCTCAGCTACTAGAAGACAGACGGTTTGCTCACGTCACATCTACGTCGTCGAGCTCAGTTTGAGTCTGCGCAGTACGCTGGACCCCCAGGAAGTAAGAGTTTCTAATTGGCTTCATTTTGTCTCCGTTGAATCCAATGGGGTCGCTGTGTCCATTTCTTTTACTGTCTATGGAATCAAGAAGCGGAAGACTAAACATATCGGCCATAATCCATATTGTTTTAGCCAAATTAAAAAATGTCAGCCAACAAGAGACAATAAAGTAAAAGTGTCCTGTACTCACATCGTGAAGAAACCACCAGAATAACAGAGTCGACGTGTGTAATCATTGGCTTTCGCCGTTTGTAATCTTCCTCTGAAGAGACTGGCAGATCAACGCGCTTCTACATTTCTCTCAGATACGCTAATGCTTATTCGCCGTCACTGTGTGATATTATATTCCAGAAATCATCTTCTTGAGGACGATATTTCACACACACACACACACACACACACACACACACACACACTGCCTGAAACGCTGACGACAGCAGAATTGTTCTTTCTGGCTCTTTGAAAAACATGAATAAATCCTGCGGTGATCGACCCGGTGTAATAATTCATAATATATTTGTAGCATTTGTTCCATCTGGAATAGTTTTATTAAGAAATATAAAATATCTCTCAGTACCACAGAATTATGACGAACATCAGAGCGTGAGATCGCTATATCACACAGAGGAAATCTGACATTCTGTGTTTTTATTTATCTTGAGTTTTATTTCTTTAATATTTAATTACTTTTAAATTCATTTTATAACACTTTGTTAAAACTGTAGTTTTAAAATAGTAATGTTCAAAGTATTATTTCCTGCGATTTTAATTACTAATTCCTGTGTAAATGCATTTATGTTCTCGGCGTCAGAGAAGCAATAAACATTCTGTGTAAATGCACATTTTGTGATTTTATGCCGCTTCAGATTTGGTTTGTGTGTAAAGACGCCTTATGTGTGTGATAATCTGAGATCTGGGTTGTTATGAACTGATATTAAATGTGTAGTGAGTGTAATGGTCATTTCTGCTGGTTCTGGATCAGCTGTCCGGTGTGTGAAAGTGACCTTTCATGTGCTTTTGATTTTGTAAAGTGACTTTGAGCATCAGATAGAAGCGATATGATCATGCTTGAGAATGAATTAATATAGATTATCTAGTTAGTTTTCTTATGAAAAGATGTGACAGATGTAATATCTCATACTGCATATGTGACTGTGTGTGTGTTTTATTTTAGTATTGGCTTTCAGAAGACAGTGTGATCTTGTGCTGATCATCTGATGGTGAATAAGGATCCACTACAGAGACTCAGTCAACAGAATCAACAGAGACTGAAGATACAGTGACTTCACTGTTAGAAATGAAGACTTCATGTAGATCTCAGCGATCCTCTGACAGACCTGATGAGGCGGCAGTGAAACACCTTTTATTTCACAGCAAATTACAGTTTCTCATTCATAGATTAATCATTTTATGTGTATAAACGCACAGTAACTCAAAAAGCTCTGAGTTTTGTCACAGAGTAAATAAAGAGCCTGAATATCTCTGTGTTTGTGTTGTACCAGCAGAGGGAGACAAAGACTGATGAAATATTCATTTCTCATAATTATGAGAAGAAGAAGAAACAGTTCAAGCTCACTTTTAGAAAACAATGGAAGCTCAAGTTTATACATAATGTTTTTAATAATGGTTGCATTACATGTGTATTACTGTATTAAAGGGGTCATATGATGCGTTTTCATGTTTTCTTTTTCTTTAGTGTTCCTCTACTTTTTATCTTCTTCTTCTTCTTCTTCTTCTTCTTCTAATGGAGTTTTATGGCGGTTGGCAAACCAACTTTCGGTGCATTACCGCCACCAGCTGGACTGGAGTGTGAAGCACTAATAATCATTTGGAAATTAACAACTTAAACAAAATAATGGAAGAGATTATAAAAAAAAAAAAAAGACTATATATATTTAAATGTTATATTATTTTAAACCCATTACTTTAAATTCTCCAGTATACTCCTATTGCTTTAATATATTTCAGAATAACACTATATATCTTGTTCGGCATGCGTTTTCAATAGGCTTTCCATATTAAATGATACAACCCCCAATTTTCTTACTTCGTTCATAAGTTCTAACCGTTCTTTTACATATTTTATACATTTTATTAACACATGTTCAATTGTTTCTGCCTGATTACAATAATTACATTTACCTGTTTTATGTTTTCCTATTTTGAACACTGAATGATTTAGTCTAGTGTGCCCTATTCGAATGCCAGAAATAATTGTATCTTCTTTTCTATTCCTAAAAACACTTCTTCCATCTCCTACTTGTTTCTGTATACTATACATTTGTCTACCCTTGTTATCACTATTCCATTCTTCTTGCCATTTGTTGTTTATGAATTCTTTCATTTGACTGTTTTGCTCAGAGTCACTTGAATATTTATCTCGTAGTGTTTTACAGCTTGCGTCGCTAGTTTATCAAGCACTTCATTGGCCTCCAGTCCCACATGAGCAGGAGCCCACAAGAACACTATTAAACTGACGTAACCCAGAGTATCTGTCCTGCTCCCCTCACAGATCATGCTTTTATCCATCTTATTTGATCTGATTCTGGTACTGGTTGTCACACAAACCCTGGATATTGGAAACTAAATTGTTCCCTCTTATTGTTTAGGTATTAAGAGCATCATTG
Organism: Rutilus rutilus; assembly: GCF_951802725.1. Lineage (NCBI taxonomy): Eukaryota > Metazoa > Chordata > Actinopteri > Cypriniformes > Leuciscidae > Rutilus > Rutilus rutilus. The sequence goes on along the minus strand of NC_140218.1, from coordinate 2,829,878 downwards.
AAGAATTTAAAGCAAAAGCTGGTGTTTCAATATCTTCTAATTGGGAAATGTTTAAATACCAGTGTAGAAAATTCTCTATTCGATTTAGTAAACAGTTAGCGAAGGCAAAATCTTTAAAGTATACCTTTATATTAAATGAAATGAATCAAATTTTAGGCAAACAACAGACAAGTGAAGATGATAAAGTAAAACTGCACAATCTTAAAGAAGAATTAAATAACTTTTATGCAGAAAAGGCTAAGGGTGCCTTTATTAGATCAAGAGTGGCTCGAATTCGGAGAAAAAAATTCAGCATATTTTTTTTAATTTAGAAAATAAAAGAGGGAAATGATTTCTCTAAATATTGAGGGCACTTTGGTCACAGATGAAGCTAGAGTTTCTCATTTTTATTCTCAGCTTTATTCTTCTTCATTTAAACCTCGTTTTGCTGATAGTTTCTTTGAGAGGGTTCAAGCATTCACACCTATTATAAGTGATGGAAATCGGTCGTCTTGTGAGATGGATTTGACAATGGAAGAGTTGGATATGATTATCCAGAAAGCCCCCCTCAGTAAAAGCCCTGGTCCAGATGGACTGCCTTTTGGCAAGACATAGAAAAGCTTGTTTTGGAAGTTTTTAAAGACTGTATAAAGAAAGGAGAATGAACTGAGTCCATGAAGCAGGGCTTGATCACTTTAATCCCAAAGCCTAACAAAGATTCTTCATATTTAGATAATTGGCGTCCAATTACTTTACTTAATTCGGATTATAAATTGTTAGCTTCCCTTTATGCAAATAGATTGAAACCATGCTTAGAAGAAATTGTCTCAGTTTCCCAATCTGGCTTTATGAAAGGTAGGCATATAGCAAATAATATTCGGCTTGTTTTAGATATTTTAGATTATAATGAATTGATCAACGATGGTGCAATCATTTAATTTTTAGACTTTTATAAGGCCTTTGACACGGTCGAGCATGAGTTTATGTTTGAATGTTTGCGCAAATTTGGTTTTGGCTCTTCCTTTATTAGAATAGTTCAGACTTTGTACAAAAATATTGTGACCGAGCGTTCAAACAGGGTTCGCCTAACACTTAGAAATAAGAAAATAATAAACGATAGCAGTTTGAACTCTTCACTCTTCTCCACTTTATTATCCAACACCTCAGATCACCAACTCCAAAAACCCGCGACACTCTAGTACCAGGTGCGCATGCGGCATGACACATGCCTATCTACGGCAAGCCCCGAAGGGAAAAATACATTGCATACACACATATACAACGAGCGCCAGTACATCCAGAGTTAGTGCATCATAACAGAATTCAACAAAGTCTGTTAAAATATTAACAGCAGCGTATCTTTGGTGAATGGTGTTTCTCCCCGGTTTACGATTAGCAGGGGCATCAGACAAGGGTGTCCTTGTTTTTATTAGTCACAGAGTTTCTTAATATTTGTATTACTCGCTGTGTAGATGTTCAGGGTATTGTTGTAGCTGAACACACTTTTCTAATTAGTCAAGTGGCGGATCACACCTGTCTGTTTTTAAAAGATGAGAAACAGGTTCCTGTTATTTTGGAAGCTTTAAAAACATTTTCTAATGCTTCTGGTCTCACTGTTAATCGAAATAAAAGTGAAATTATACCTATTCACAGTCTTGAAAAAGGTCATATAGAAGGTGTTGAGGTCAAAAGTTCTGTTAGATATTTAGGCATTTTAATAAGTAAATCACCCAAAGATAGAATTTTAGATCATTTTTCACAACGGACAAAAAAAATGAACGAATGTCTTTAATTGCTGGCCACAAAGAAATGTAACTATCTATGGTAGTTTCTTGATAGCTAAAGCTGAAGGCATTTCTAGGATTGTTTACCCAGCTTTGTCCTTATATGTCAACCCGTAAACTTGCTCATCTATCGACTCTATACTATTTCAATTCTTGTGGAAAAATAAAACTGAGTATGTTAAAAGGAAGACTCTGATAAGAAATACTTTGGAGGGAGGTGTGAATGCTGTGGACTTCAGTACTCTCAGTCAGGTTTTCAAGATCGGCTGGATTAAACGCTGCCTGAATGCTGATTCTCATCTGTTATGGTTTCACATTCCTAAAGTTATCTTTGAAAAATGTGGAGGGTTACATTTTTTTTATTGTCTTGTGATTTTAAATGCAACAAACTTCCGTTCAAGCTAATTTTCATAAGCAAGCCTTGGAGGCCTGTAAGCTTGCCTTTTGCCACAATTTTCCCCCTCATAGGAGTATTATATGGAATAATCAGAAAAAAATCTCTCTTTATTAAGGATTGGGTTGACAAAGGTGTTCTTTTTGTTTTGGATTTGTTGAAGAAGGATGGCAGCTTTTATTCCTACAATGAATTTATCAACCTTTTTGGAGTGGATTCCTCACCTAAAGTTTATAACTGGGTTAGTAATTCTATTTCCCCTAAACTTTAGCATATGGTTAGGTCATACTGTAGCTACAGAGTATCCGTTTGTGAAATGCCCCAGTTGTCTATTGGAGGTTTGGAGCTTTCCAGTGTCAAATGTAACAATTTTGGGATTAGAAGATTTCTTATTAGGAAAATCAGCTGTCATCCTAAAGCTGTTTTCAAATGGAAATTAAATGATCCTTCTCTTTCTACCATTAATATATGGACTGGCATTAATAAGTTTCTGTTACCTAACAAGTGGAAAGAGCTTTAAAACTCTACATAATTACTATCCCTTTTTCTGCTTATTACAAACTCTTTATTTTTGAGGTTGTGAATGTGCTGTTTTTGATTTGGGACTCCGGGTCAAAGGAGATGGATGACAGATTAAAACTACTTACTTTATGTGGCGAGTTTCATCTCCATAAGTGTAAAGTAACTGATTCTAAGCCCAATTTTAGACTTTTTTGTGTTGATTTGAAATTATTTTCTGACTCTCTTTGTTTATCAGCTAATAAGAAAGCTGCTAAATCTTCTTTGTTGCTCAAAGAAATGATGGTTTCATTGTAAATTACTTCCTGATTTTCTTAATATTATTTATTTATGTATTCCCATTGTTATTCATTTCTAATTACTTGTATTCTTTTTTTGTATTTGTAGTTTCTATGAATGTTTTGTTTTTTAGTAGACTATCCCTTATTTGCTGCCTTGCTTTACTTTCAGTTTACTGACTTATTTTGATTTTATTTTACTCTTTTTTGTGCTTGATACTGTATCCCCTGTGCTTTTTGTTCAATAAAAAAAAGAGGCTTCCTGACCCACTGAGACCTCGCAGCCCATTGCTTCACCCAAAGGTTCATTACTCGAAGCTTCATTCAGCATTGCTCACTAGTGACACCTAGCTGTGCAAATACATAGCAGACTAATTAATTAATTTTGAACCAATGTCCATTGCCTGGGTATAAAATAAAATATGTATCTTTCTCTGTCTGAATTTATTTATGCAGAGACAACTGTCACACACACAATTAATTAATTATTCATAAATTGTTTGGATAGTGACAGTATGAACAGCAAAAGTGACACTGTGTTGAGTGCAGTGCTAATGGTGGAGGGAGTGTAATAAAGTAAACTGCAACAGAATAGTCTGGGGTGGGAAAAGTCCCTCTTCTTGGACAAAACCTCTCCAGCCACAGAGGATGCAGGAGAACATAAAGATGTCAGTGCCAGCTGGTGTAAATGAGGACACTGATGCTTCTGTTGAGCCCAGACAGGGGAGGATCTCCTCTTTATTGCTGCTCCATTACCAGGAAAAAGGAAGAGGTCACAAAAAGCAAACAAATCAAAAAGCAGTCCAGTCCATACAAAGCAATCCAAATAATCCTATCTAATTAATATAACAAGACTATAATATAGCTAGGCCTACTGTCTATAATTAATAATAACAATATACTATAACTATTCTAATCTGATATAATGTAATAATATACAGCCCTAACACATATATGACACAATAACGACAATGACAATGGGAGTTCTCTGACACTCTGACTCTCTGACACTACAGCTGCTTCTGCTACTCCTGCAACAGCCACAAGGTGGCGCGAGTTTCGAACCCGCTTTATCCGGAAGCGACACTCAGACCGAACCGATGACCTACATGTTCGAGCCGGAGTCGGAGCAGGAGCGAGATGAAAATGAAGACGACGAACCTGTAGAACAACGTCTTCATATGGATGTATCGCACTGGTGTGTACTGTATTTACACATGAAACTTTGGTCTTCCGACCTTTTACCACCGTGTCGATTTATTTTGATTAATATGTGCGAGGGAGAGAGAGCAAGACAGCGTCTAGTTTGGAGACGGTGATGTCTTGTTTACACTTTCGTCTGGCTCTGAAGAGAGAGAGTGAGCGGCAGTTCATCTACATTAGACGGTGTAATGAAGCGTGTGGGTTACTACATCCAACAACCGAACATTTTAACTTACCCTCTCGTAACTTCTGCATCCTTTAGCTTGGACTACAAAATTGCAGCGAGAAATAAAAATGGCGGATTGCTCGAAGTGTTGGGCTGGAAGTCAATGTCCTTATTTGGCAGTTCCGCTGCAAATACTGTGACGTAATAGTTCAAAAAACGTCATAGATAACAGAAAAATCGGAACAGGTTGAAAAATATGACCAAAACAGAAGATAAAGATATCAACGAAGCACCTGAAGAGAATAATTTCATATTTTCTGTACTTCTAAACACTACAAATATACAACAAATGCATTTAAGGGCTAAAAAAGTGCATTTGGCATGATATGTCCCCTTTAACTTTGTTGGATACACAAAATTTACTAGGCAAAAGCCAGGCCTTTCTCCAGATTACGTTTGTTACAAGGGATCCCAATAGAATTTACCCTTGGAGTAACCTTTCTCTTCATTTGAAAAATTGAGCGAATATGTCTGTTGTTGCATTTTCGATCTAAAAAATCTATCTCGCCCGCAAGCGTAAAGCCGGATAAACACTATTACCTTTACTGAAGGTAAGGTGATTTTTAATTAGCTGAATTAAACCTGCTGGGATAGCTTTTATCAAGGAATTATATTCCTTTGGTGGAACTGGAAAGTTATGGTGATTAAAAAATTGCTTGCAAGTTAGAATATGACCAGAATCATCAAAGACAGATAGAATGCAATTAAAATTATTGTTAAACCATCTAGGGAAAAAGAGAGATTTATTTCTAACGGTTATATCCGCGTTATTCCAAAGGAGAACTTTGTGGGGGGAAAAGCAATGGACAAAACACAATTTCCACGAGAGAAGGCATTGCTGATGAAAGTTAGATAAGGAAATTAGTAACTTGCTAGGTAAAAAGTTACACTTTAATAGGAAAGACAGGCCACCCAGTTTGTTAAAGATATTATTAGGAATGAAAAACCATAACGACACTGGATTCACAAGGCATCTTTTCAGCCAGTTTACTTTAAAGGTGTTTATAGTATCAGCAAAATCTAAAAAGTCAAGGCCGCCTTCACCTCTGGAATTAGAGAGTACTTCTTTTTTCAATTTGTGAGGCCTATTTTTCCAAATAAAATCCAAAAATATTTTGTTAATTTCCCTTATAGCTTTATCATTGATAAACAAAGAGAGAGCAGGGAGCGAGAGAGCCCTTCCACCTTAGATAAAAGGACTCTACCGTATAATGAGAGATCTCTCTGAAGCCAGATGTTGAAGACGGTTTTAGTTTTTGTCCTTTTATCAGAAAAGTTTAAAAGATGTCTGGTAACTGGATTTTTAGTGATATTGATTCCTAGATATTTCACACAGTTTTTAACTGGGATCCCCTCCAATGATGTCTCATCTATATCATGAATTGAGATAATTTCACACTTTGAAATGTTAAGTTTTAGACCCGAAGCACATGAAAATTGTTCCACCAATTCCAGAGCATTAGGTAACTGTTTTTTATCCTCCAAGAATAGTGTGGTGTCGTCAGCTAGCTGTGTAATTTTAATCTCTCGATTAAATATAGAGATTCCTATCAAACTTTCATTTTGGTTAATCCTTAGACAAAGTAGTTCAGTGGCTAAAAGAAATAAAAACGGGGAGATTGGACAGCCCTGTCTGACTCCACGATGGATGTCAAACCTTTTGGACGTATCAAAGTTAACGATCACTGAGCTGTTAATATCTCTATAAAACATGGTTACAGTATCAATTAATGATTTACCGAATCCAAATAACTCAAGAGTGCGAAAAAGAAATTTGTGTTCTAAAGAGTCAAAAGCTTTTTGAAAATCAAGAAAAAGTATGAGACCATCTGACTGAATTAAATTAGAGTAATCCAGCACATCTAATACTAACCTTATATTATTAGATATGTGACGGCCTTTCATGAATCCCGACTGAGATTCTGAAATAATGTTATTTAGACCAGAACATAATCTTTTAGCATAAACAGAGGCTAACATTTTATAATCTAATGTTAACAGAGTAATAGGCCGCCAATTGTCAATTAATAAAGGGTCCTTGCTTGACTTGGGTATAAGGGATATAACTCCCTGTTTCATTGTAGAGGGCATTTCTCCCTGACTGATGCATTCCTTATACATATGAAATAAAGGCAATTTAATAAACTCCCAAAAGTGAAGATAGAATTCTACGGAAAGCCCGTCAATACCAGGGGATTTACCTTTTTTCATTGAGTGCAGAGCTTGATTAATTTCATCTATTGACAAATCAGCGTCACAAATTCGACTAAACTCACGATCAATAATTGTAATACGGTGTCTAATTGTATCAATACATTTTTCACAGCTGTCATAGTTAAATTTAGATGTAGCCTATAAAGATTGCTGTAAAATTTGCTAACAAATTCTGATATTTCTTTTGGATCTTTAGAGGTAACTCCATCGATGTTAAGTGCTGAAAGAGCTTTCCTCTGACTGTTTCTTTTTTCCAGGGCAAAGAAATAGCTAGAATTCTCTTCCCCCTCCTCAAGCCATTTTGCCCGAGACCTAATATATGCACCTTTGGCCGACTCTAAATAAACTCTATCGAATTCCAGATTTAATTTTTTTATTTCCATATCTTCTTCTTCTGAAATCTTATCTTTGGCTAGTAATACATTAAGTCTATTAACCAACTCTGAATCAATTTTATGTTTAATATTTTTAAGTTCCTTACTTCTTTTAACTGCAATATATCTGGCCTTATATTTAAAGAACTCCCAATTTTTTTTATAATCTCTGGTTGATCCGGTAAATAATTCTTTGGTAAGATTGACACAACTAAAGAGGTCATTTACAATACCCTTACAGCTCCGACGCCTCGGTTCAAAGGTCACATCATGCTGGGCAACGTGAGCGGTTGGTGTATTTTGAGCTGGGACACAGAAACATAGGGTCCACTTAATTTAATAAGATTTAAATCGTATGGTTGCTTAGTATTAGTTATGCATTTGTAAAGACACTTTTGGAGACTTTCAACAACAGGTTTGTGTATAAACGGTACTTTCTCAGCCGTTTGGTCGACATACACCGCGAAAGATGGAATTCATTCTGCACTCGCCTGCGAGCGCCCTCGGCTACTCTTTTCCCCCTACTATATAGTAGGGAAGTATGCGGTTTCAAACGCAGCCAATGTCTAATAAGGGGAGAAGTGCCACTCTCAGTAAACTTCCGGGTTCTGAACTGGTTGCAGTTCCACTCTGGCTCCACATGAGGGCGCTCACAGGACGAGTGCAGGATGAATGGAGGTCTACGGAGCTATAGTCCTCAAAATCCACTTTTCTCAGGATATAATTTTCTGTCTAGTAATTTGAATGTTGTATTCGAAAGGAGATGCAAAGAAATTACACATTGCTGGGTGTTAGATTTTTTAGAGTCACTTATTTGCTTTAAAAAGTCTTTTAAAATGTCAATGACGTCATACACATCGTACAACCAGAGATACTGCTTTCAAACAGACGCTGTACGAAGCAGTACATAAAGTGTTGAATGAAAATGTCTCTGAAACATCTGTGTGTTATTTGGCAAATATTGCATTTATTTCACTTCAGCTGTGGTAAAGTATGCAAACACCACGTGAGCGGTCACTACGGGAACCAGGAAGTGTCCGACTTCACGTCTCCGTTTGCAGCTCCTCCCGCCGGCACGCGGCTACTCTCGCCGATCGGTTACATCCAGCCGATGTCCAACACACCTATTGTCTCAAATACAACAATTTCATTGGCTGCTGTGCGTGTTATGGTGCGTGTCGCACAAGCCCTGAAAAGTGAAGCCAAAGCGTCTCGACCGCCCCCCCCGGTGACTGGTCCCAGTATAGGTCATAAGCCCCGCCTCCCCGTGTTATTCAACGGGACTTGAGACCAACTAAACAATTTAATTACACTTCAAATATCTTTTTTCCGAAGGTGGGTTCTGTCATTTACTGTAGTTTTTATCACGCTGATGTAAATTCAAGTGTTTGTTTTTAGTTAGTTATTTGATGCTATAAAAACGGTGGTGTGACGTCATGATTGACAGCTGTGATTGACAAGTTTTTTTTTCAGGATCTTCGGAGGACTGAAGAGATCGGCGCTTTAAATTTAATATCTAAATTTCTATAATTAATTATTTCACACCGAGAGTGAGGACGGGGCCTTGATTTTGCGGCTTTACTTCCCGCTCACGACTGCGCAGGTCTGGTCCCGAGATCGCTACTGCACAGACTCAAGCCCCAAGATGTCAGCGCCATATCGGGACACTGGCGGCTTCACTTCTCACGAAGATGGCGGAGAGAGCAGACGCATTGTGAATAGCCTTGAAAATCAAAGGAATGAACTTTTAACTCAACAAAACCCTGAAATATCAGATGTAAAACCGTAGGGAACTTATCATAATAATTCAGAAACGTGTGAGTGACCCTGAGCACCTCCTGGAGTACGATATTGCAGACCATAACATGGCTAGCACAAAAGCTAATGCTAAATTGAAGGCTCTCCAAGAACACGACTATGGTGGTCCAGAAAGGATGGAAACTACACCAGAGGAACCAAAAACACCTTAGCATCTCCTTCCAAACCACCAGCACCACAGAAGAAGTCAAAACCAGACGACGCCGTGACTGCTGGAGCCCATGCTGAAGACGCCTCTAACGCTGTGATCCTGCTATCGGCACTCTTCAAAACATGATGCAGGACTTCAAAGCGGAGCTAAAGCAGAACACGCTGACCATAGCCAACATCGCTAAAGCGGTAGAGTTTAACTCTGCCGAACTCAAAGAATGTAAAACACAGTGCCAAAAACTGCACGTCGAGGTGAAACAACTCAAAGAGGAGAACACAGATCTGGGGGAAAGAGCTGCAGAGTTGGAGCGTTATAAAAGAAGAGCCTGCGAGTAAATGGCTTACAGGAGGGAAAAGACGAAAACACACGACAAATCATCTCTGATATCATCGGAAAGATTGTGCCACACTGGAGGGAGAAGATGGATTTCATCCTGGATTCGGTGCACCGACTGGGGCCGAGTAACACCAGCCGCCCTCGTCAGATCATCATGCAGTTCACAGGACGCCACTTCAGGGACGAACTCTGGCGGATCACCAGACTTCCCCCCGTCTGCAAGCATCTCAACATCCGCTTCACAGAAGACCTCACCAAGGAAGACAGAGAGGCACGGAGGGCTGTGTGGCCGAAAGTTGAACAGGCAAGGAAGGCAGGACTAAAGACAGTGTTCCCCCCATGCTTTCATTAATGGACAAAGAGTCTCACCATAGACACAACTATCCAGGGGTTTTGAATCCCGAAAACAAGTGAGTTTGAATGAAAATTCTCGGGGTTTTGCTACTATTACAAATTCCTGATAGGAAACTTCTACTGTTGTTTTAAGTAAGTTCAGCAATCCATTGTTGTTGATTGTTTATTCATTTGTTTTTGTTCTATGTTCAGTTTAAAGAGTAACATTTCTCTAATTTCTGCAAGGGGTTTAAGAAACATGACAAAGAGAAAAAGTATTTTCTTATTTTATTTTGTAAAGGGAAGAAGTCAAATATAATTGTTTTGCAGGAAACGCATTCTAAGGTTGATGATGTTATATTTTGGTCTAAACGATGAGGAGATGAAGCTTACTTTAGCCACGGCACTTCAAGGTCAGCAGGAGTCGCCATCCTCCTAAGTAACTTCAAAGGTCATATTGTGTCCCATATGGCAGATGAATTTGCTCACTGGCTGATTCTTATCATAAACATAGATGGTCTGAAATTCATCTTAGTCAACATTTATGGATATAACATCAGTAGAGAAAACCGAACCCTATTGAACATGGTTTACATTTAGACAATCTCAAATTAACACACTCAACTGATAACATCATCATTGGAGGCGATCTAAACCTAGTTCATGATGAATTGTTTTATAAATATCCTTTCAGATACTCTGCAAATCATCCAAACACCATATTCACGAACTTTTGCGAAAAAGAAAATTTGGTTGATCCTTGGAGACACTTAAATCCAGAAATATCTAAATACTCCTGGTTTAGCTCAAGCCACAATTATAAATCCAGAATTGATCACTGGTTAATTGCAAATCATTTGCTATTTTATAATATTAGCTCTGATATTTCTTCTGCACCACTAACAGATCATAGTGTTATTTTACTACAGATCAAACCCAATGACAACAATGTCCACTCACACACATATATTGGAAGTTCAATTCCAGTCTGCTCAAAAATAATGACTACTGCCAAAAAATCGAATTATTAATTAAAGAAAATGCCAATTCTGAGGAGCTCACAACTGCTACCAAAAAGTGGGAATTCCTAAAATATAAAATACACCAATTTACCATCTCATTCAGTAAAATAATTTAAAAAGACAGTAAAAACAAGAAGTAGACATTATTAATCAGTTCAATATGTACTGCAATAGGCCAAACCCAACTGAAGACGATAGACAGAAGATATTAAACCTCCAACCAAAACTAGATGAAGTTCACAGTCGTAAGGCCCAAGGGGGCTTTATTAGATCCAGAGCTAGTGGATAGAGGAGGGGAAACAATTCAGCGTATTTCTGTGGTCTTGAAAAAAGAAGACAGGAAAAAAATAGCATCAGATCCCTGATGGTTGATAATAATGAAGTCACAGATGAAAAGTTGATCTCTTCAGAAATCTGGTAATTCTATAGCCAGCTCTATAGCTCTACATTTTCTAGCGTGGACTGTCAACATTTTTTTCAGGATATAGCAAAACTTATTCCAAAAATAGAGGATGGCCTCAAACAAACATGTGATAATCAAATAACAATTCCAGAACTTGACGCAGTAATTGGTCGTCTCTCTCTTAACAAAGCCCCCGGATCCGACGGTCTCACAGGTGACTTTTACAGACATTTGGGTAGATTTAAGAGACCTGCTGCTACAAGTCTTTACCCAAATATTTGAAACATGAGTGCTTCCACCAACAATGAGACATGGAGTTATCGTCTCAATTCCAAAACCTGGGAAAGATCCCAGAATTATAGATAACAGAAGACCCATTACACTCAGAAATTCAGACTACAAACTCCTAACTTACATCTTTGCTTCTCGTCTTCAAACAGGGATTTCAGATCTTATTGCAGATACACAGTCAGCTAGGGCTCTTAAAAGGAAGGTCAATACATAATAATATAAGATTGGTAATGGACATCATTGAGTGTAGAAGCCAAATAGAGGATGATGGTTTCCTTCTCTTTCTAGACTTCTATAAAGCATTCGACTCCGCGGAGCATCCATTTATTCTTTCACCGCTCGAACACTTTGGCTTTGGAGTCAAATTTAGAGAATGGGTTGGTGGATTATATCGAGATATTAATATCTGTGTCCTATTACCTAGTGGTACCACCCCAAGCTTCAAGATTAATGTGGGTATTCCTCAAGGTTGCCCCATCTCACCATACCTGTTCATCTTAGCCACAGAAATGCTATGCTAATCTATATTAAAAACTGTAATGATATTAAAAAACTTAATGTACTTGGCACAGAAATAATAATCAGCCAACTAGCCGACGACACAACAATATTCTTAAAAGATAGATACCAAATTTCAACAACTATTGCCAAAATTGAAAAATTCTCAAAAAGCCTCAGGTCTAACATTAAACTTACAACACTTCACTGAAAAACATCTGTAATATCCCTATTAAATCAGAAATCAAATACCTGGGGATTTACCTCTCTAAGGACCAAAAACAAAGCCAGCTTCTGAATGTAGAAAATAAAATTAAAGAATGCAAATCAAGACTAAATATATGGCTACAGAGGGACCTATCAATACTAGGCCGAGTTTACCTAACTAAGATGAATATTTATCCAGATGTTCTTGCCCAGCCTATTCCAGTGCCACTCCAAACAACACTGATTACATCTATCAACCAAATCAACCTAAACTTCATTTGGAGAAACAGACCACATTATATGAAGAAAAGCAATATGGTTAAAGACACAAAGGATGGAGGAATAAAAGTTATTGATTTTGACTGCCTTAATGGAACCTTAAAAATAAACTGGTTAAAATCTTGGATCAAACACAGCAACTCCTTTTGGTATTGTATTCCAAGACCTTATTCAAGAGAATTGGAGGATTAGAATTTCTTCTTAGAGCGGACTTTAGTGTTAACAAATTACCTATATCATTGTCAGAGTTTCACTGATAAATACTCTTGTACTGGAAAATGTTATACGTGCATAACTTCTCACGCCACACATCTGTACTCTGGAACAACAGATATATTTTGCACAGCAACACATCTCTGTTCTTTGAGGATTGGTGTGGGAGAAATATATGGTCCATAGCCGACTTAATGGATACCGACGGACAGTTGTTAAATTATGAACAATTTTGCATCAAGCATTATTTCAAACCCTTAAAATCAGACTTTACTAAATTACATAAAGCACTAGCCCAAGTTGTCCTTCTAACAAGAAACATTTTGGCATATTATCCGATACAACCACAATTGGCCCCACTATCAATTCAAGGGATCTTTGTTCTGGATAAAAAATGCACTAACCACTTTATTAGAAATTGTTTTATTGATTATATTTACCCTAAAAGGCAAAATAAAAATAACATCCTACAAAAATGTGATAAATATTCAATCACTAAATTAAGAACAATGTATCTAACACTCCCTATACTCCCCTCTGAGGTCGGCAAACGCGCCCCCGCGTTTTGCTGGACTTTTTTTACATTGTAGCACTTTAAACTTAAATTACTCCGTCATTTATGGTCATACAGAAAAAATAAATATAAAAAAAGAATCTGTGATATTTCTACTTTTGTATGTGTCCACTTACAATCAAATCAAAACATTGTGCTTTTGAAACATAAAGAAAATAAACAGGGTGTGCGTTCTGCCTCTCCATCGCGGTGAACTTTTTTTTCTTGAGCACGTCTATAAACTGAAACAAAACTCAGTGAATACTTGTCACACATTTATGAGCCATATACCTTTATAAACATTTAAGTGTGTACTTTTAAATGATCGGATTCAAACTGAAAACAAATATTTTCTGTTTAAGTAATTTGTATAAAACCAACAAGATGTCCAGCTTCTCAAACGCTTCCTAATTATTTTTAATTTGGCCACGCCCACTCGCGCAAAAGATATTCACATGCAAATCTCCACATGGAACGCGAACGCGCTCGTTACCTCAAAAACAAAACACTTCATCAGTCTCTGCTTTTCGTCGAGTTTGAAAGACGTGAGTTTACATTGGCTTTACCCCAGAAGAAGAATGCGATTTCAAGACAAGAAAGATAAGGTAAGAAATTCTTACATATTAGTTTGTTATTGTTGCATAAATTTCACATTGCAGTTGAACTGTTGCTAGATATATGGTGAATATTATAATATTTAGACCCGTGTTTACTGTTACTGTGTTTGTGGATATCTGCTCAAACGTAGATATGTATATGGTAGGCCTAACCATAATTATATTTGAGCGCGATCGCGTTTGAATGTATCATATTTTGGAAAAGCAAAACGCTCCAAACGGCTTCATGTTTTACTATTATCTCATTTCATATCATCATAACGAATGGAAACATTTGAAGTAACATGATAATCAATATATTTTTCTCTAGCTTAGTTGTTACTGAAATCTTTTTGAAAATGTATATAGGCTGCTATATTGTTATTATTTTATGCAGCACTGCGCATAGCCTATACCTACAAGGCACAACAAACCTGTGTTCATTATATAATATATTGTTGGAAACATTTGTGTGAGTGTGTGTGTGTATTCTGTGAATTTTAAAAAGCAATTTTAACCAGAAAAATCTCAAATGTATTCCCAAAATCGTGCAGGCCTTTCTCTTGATATCAGTATGTTCACTTTTTTTTTTTTTTTTTTTTTTTTCAGGGCCCAGATGCCACTGAGTCCTGCTGACTTCAACATTCACAGTACATGTCTCTGTACATGAACATGGTAAAGTGAAAATCAAACACCTTGGAAATGAAAGGTATGTACAATGTTTTTAGGAATGGCACAAAGGTCTCTTTCTTTGGATCATTGTTATCAATAAGTGTTTTTTTTTTTTGTTGTGTATCTTTGGATTATGTTGTAAATAAATCCAAACAATTTTAAAAGCCATTCTTTTTTGAGGCCACATTTACACATAGCCGGGTATTTAGAGAAACGAATATTTCCCCCCCCTCCGTTTTCAAAAATAACATCGTGATTCGTGCACACAACATCGTTTTCAAAAAAGTTGTCGTTTACATCAACCCGCATAAATTCGCCTTCGAGCGCCATCATAACATATGGGCAGCGGAGGGAGGGAGCGTAGGGAGAAGGATAAAGCCATGCAAGCCAATCAGAATCCTCAAAATCGACAACAACAAATAGCACGAGCGACTTCCAGTTCCTTTCAAAACAACAGACGTTGGGAGGCAATGTACCGGCGTCTTGGAAGGAAAAGCTGCTGTAAAAATGCTGATTTTCGTGTACTCCTTCGCCTCTGCTCCTCGATATAGTTCAGCAGTTGTGTTTTGCAAATGCAAACAGGCCAAAAGCGTTTGCACAAAAGTATTTTTTTTTTCACAAAATCACCACCTTAACAGCATCCATGATCAAACAGTAGCCAAACAAACTCTAAACATAGGGCGCTCACATGACATAAGCATTTTCTGGCGCATAATGTGATGTTTGAGAACCTAAAACCCCGTTTCTCCCAGTTGACACGGCAACACATAACCGGCGTTTTCAGAAATCTCCACTTTGGCCGGAGTTTTTAGAAATAATCGTTTTCAGGGATAAAAACGGCGTTTTCGTGTAAATGACAGGCCAAAACGCAGGGAAATATCTGCGTTTTCCCATCGTGTAAACGGGGCCTTAATCTCCTCATTCTTTGTGCAAGGTTGGTCAGAATGATGGGCCCTGATAAGCTCCTAATAGGGCCATTAGGGAGTGTCTTTGTCTTTCTCAGGTGTAAAAAGCCTTACATATTAATGAGATGATCCGCCCCTTCGCATATTGCTTTTTCACACAAAACACGTCGTAAAAATTTTTAATCAATATATTGTCTTCTCTGAATGAGCAGTCAGGGTGATTTTCACATAGTTTTAGAGCAAATATTCTAGGCTACGTCATACAATTTTCAAAAGTCTTGTGAAGAAATAATAAGTATGGGTTTCATGACCTTATTTCAGTGAGAATTTTTTTTTGTATTTTCACAAACCACGCATAAATGTCATTATCTCAAAACTACAAACTTTTACATACATGCTGTTGATATATTATTGTAGCAGAGTTTGTGCTGAATACAGTGTAATTAGACTTTAGCCATGAAAATGTCACAAGTAACAGAAATAAGCACAAATGTCAGAGCATGTCAGAACACCTCCAGGGCCCAGAAAACAGCTCAGACCCCAGAGGGTTAATGGAACCTTAAAAATAAACTGGTTAAAATCTTGGATCAAACACAGCAACTCCTTTTGGTATTGTATTCCAAGACCTTATTCAAGAGAATTGGAGGATTAGAATTTCTTCTTAGAGCGGACTTTAGTGTTAACAAATTACCTATATCATTGTCAGAGTTTCACTGATAAATACTCTTGTACTGGAAAATGTTATACGTGCATAACTTCTCACGCCACACATCTGTACTCTGGAACAACAGATATATTTTGCACAGCAACACATCTCTGTTCTTTGAGGATTGGTGTGGGAGAAATATATGGTCCATAGCCGACTTAATGGATATCGACGGACAGTTGTTAAATTATGGACAATTTTCCATCAAACATAATTTCAAACCCTTAAAATCAGACTTTACTAAATTACATAAAGCACTAGCCCAAGTTGTCCTTCTAACAAGAAACATTTTGGCATATTATCCGATACAACCACAATTGGCCCCACTATCAATTCAAGGGATCTTTGTTCTGGATAAAAAATGCACTAACCACTTTATTAGAAATTGTTTTATTGATTATATTTACCCTAAAAGGCAAAATAAAAATAACATCCTACAAAAATGTGATAAATATTCAATCACTAAATTAAGAACAATGTATCTAACACTCCCTATACCTCCTAAAGTGAAAGAAACGCACTTCAAAGTAATGAACAACATTTACCCCTCTAAAGAATTACTGAGACGTCGCTTTGGTACAGATGATAATACATGTGCATTCTGTGAAAATGATGTCGAAACTACGGACCATGTGTTTTTCTCATGTAATGTGATACAGATATTTTGGTGTGATATACATAAACGGGTTAAGCAACAGATGTCTTCATTCCCAAACTCTGTCTCCAGTGCCGACATAACATTTGGATTGATATTGCAAAGCAAGGGTGATGAGCTCTGGACTAATACAACTGTGTGTCTAGATAAATTCTTCATTCACAAATGTAGAATTGTGAAATCATCTCCCAAATTTGTTTTAAAAAAAAAAAGAATTTAAACTGTATATGAAATCCTTCAAAACTCTGAAAGGTCCTAAAGCACAAAAATATATATAATACCCTAAAACAGCTGAATATCAGCTAAAATACCCTAAAATACCCTAGTCCCAGCTGAGGTTAATAGCTGAACAATGACTGAATTCTCCCCTCATGTTATGTTATAATTTCTTACGTTTTTTTTTTTCTATTTAAATTTGTTTATATGAATGTTTATTTTCCTTTTATAAATCATCCTTATTTTTGTTACTAAGACTACATCTATATTTCCTGTTTGTATTAAGAGCTGCTCCCTCTGGCTATAGCTTCTCTGTGTCCTATTCTGAAGAAACGGATTTTATAAAACTTAAATTGATATTTTCAATAAAAAAATTAAAAAGGACGAAAGGTGACCAGGCCCGGACATGTATAGGCTATTTTGTTTTAGTTTATGCAGCAGTCTCGTGAGGGGCTGCCAAATTTCGTATTGTTGTTTGTTTATTTTTGGATTAAAGTTTATTCTGAAAAAAAAAAAAAAAAAAGCTTCACTTCTCACCAGTGGAAGAGAGCGAAGGGGCGTCCATATTTTTTTACAGTCTGTTTTTATTTTTTTATTGAACAATTATTCATGTATAAACAATATGGTAATATTAATAAATCTTTACAAAAAAAAAACATACAAGACAGGTGCATGAAAGAACCACTAATACACACAACAACAAAAAATAAATAAATAAAATTAAGGGGCTAAGGTTTTTCTTTTAAATCATATTCTTCTATGGTGGAAAAAATAAGTTTTTCTTTTTTATCACTTTGAGGGCTTTTGTATAAGAAACAAATTCACCATGAAATGCACAGAACATTGGTTTCATCTTTAGATATTTTGATTTGTGAACATAAAATTTTCCAAGCATGAGGATATTTTTTACAGTCTATAGTTGACACGGTCAAAATCACGCGTTTCGTTTAAAGACTTTTGACCCCGATCGCCTGCCATACTCTGTTTGCGTCTCTCTCTCTCTCTCTCTCTCTCTCTCTCTCTCTCTCTCTCTCTCTCTCTCTCTCTCTCTCTCGTCACAAATAGAAAGTGAAAGTAAGTTTTCCTGTCGCCATTTTAAGCAGGAGAAATGCGAAATACGACACGGAAAAAACAGAACATCAAAGTGTTTATCAGCCATTATAAAGGGATTTAAGTGTAGTTTTATGATGTTAAAGCTGGAGGATTTGAGATCCTGTATCTTGTAAAAGTTTGATCAAGGTGAGTGTTCATGTGTGACTTTCTCATATTAATATGAATCTCTGGAGGACATTTTACGTGATATGACATCTTAAATAAAGGTTTTTAATTTTACACTTCAATGTTTCCTTTGTGTTTCGTGATGTTTGTGATTCTCCAGAAGTTTAGCTTATGTGTAAACACACATAGGCCAATTCACACAAACGTCAACAAACAATTTTTTTTTTTTTTTTTTTTTGTATCGGATCAGTGTGTGTCGATGTGTGTCGGGGTTTGTTTTCTTTTCCACCCGAACATCAACGGTCGACTTGTGTGTGTGAGCTTGAGTTAACGCAGTCACATGATCCTTTTCTCCCACACTCCAGATATGTTCAGCTAAATTATGAAGGTTGTTTAATTTAATCATTTAATTTAGTGTGTGAATGTTTCTTCATTCAGAGTCAGTGGAGGAGATCAAACTCATCAGATTCTCCTGCAGCTTCATCATGGCTGATTCACAAGGATCCAGAGATGGAGATTGTTCTCCAGGATGCAGGTACTTTCAACAAACATTACATTACCATTACCCCCACACCTCCACCCCTCCACACACACAAACACAAACAGATTAAAGACAGTTACAGAAAAAAGAAGATTTTTTTGCCTTTTTTTTTTTTACTAAAATGAAATATTCAGTAAAATGATAATTGTTTCCTCAAAGTACTTTTTGATGCAGGATAAATGTATTCACAGTAATCTAAAGGATTAAACTGAATCTGTTCTCTGTTCCAGTTCAGTCCAGCAGAAGAGCTCAAA
Organism: Rutilus rutilus; assembly: GCF_951802725.1. Lineage (NCBI taxonomy): Eukaryota > Metazoa > Chordata > Actinopteri > Cypriniformes > Leuciscidae > Rutilus > Rutilus rutilus. The sequence goes on along the minus strand of NC_140218.1, from coordinate 2,811,040 downwards.
CCCAGAGTCCAGCTGTGTGTCTATGAAGAGTAACCGCTCTATGAATCAGCCAATAAAGTTTAAGAGTGGAGACAAACGGCCTGATCTCAGGTATATCATTTCTATAAAAGATGTGCTTATAGTGCGACACTTTTGAATTAGAATCATCATTTTTCTCAGTCAGTCAGTCTAATACTAGCAATGACATCGAGTAAATGTAAGCTGAGATCTTTTCCACCTTTATATAATGGAGTAGGTGCAGGGGCGGCGCTAGGGCTGGGCTAAGGGGGCTTAAGCCCCGAATGTTTTTAGTAAAGCCCCAAATATTTTGTTACCTTGTCTTTCTCATAGAGCAAAACAATTAATCAGAAAAACAAACGTGAATAAGATTACAGCAGCTGCGATTAACATGAAAAGTGCATATTACAGTTTTATTTATATTTTTCCCTTTGCATTAAAGATACTTACGACGTGCGTTTGCAGCGTTGAGCATTGTAGCCAATCACAGACATGTCTGTTGAAAGCATCGGCCAATCAGAGGCGTTTAAATGAGTCGCTGTGCTGAAGATGTGTTTTGTGCTAGCTCACCGAGTTCTACACTTTCGCAAACATGTCATTATTATTGGCAATAAACTTAAGATGCAAATAAGAGATTCACTGCAATGTATTTGATATTCTTGATGCTGCTCTGATGCGCTCCATCACGCACCGCTCTGTTTGTTGTTAGGATGACTAAAAGTTCAGCGGTCTCGCTCATCAGTGTTAAAATGATTAAATAAGTGAACGAATGCCTGGTAAAATGTAAGTGGAAAACATTTAATATTTGACTGTTTTACAATAGAAATGTTCAACTACCGACAGTATCTGGTGACGCAAATTACTCAACTTTAAAAAATTTTTTATAGAATTTTGCCTTTTTGAATTGAAAATATGCTATAATTTCCTTGATTCATTTAGAGACAATGCATGCATAATTAAAAATAAAATATTATTTGCAAATAGTTACAATTATTTCACTAATACAATAAGCCTTTCTTTTTCTTAAATTATTCCCTTAAATCGCTTTTATAGTTAATTAATTCCTTTAAATAAAAATACCCAATTTTAGGTTGGGCTAAAGCCCCGAATATCCACTGACCTTAGAACCGCCCCTGAGTAGGTGTAAAACTGAGTGGATTTTTAACTGCTGGTTCAGGGCCCGTATTTATCAAGCTTCTCCAATTGTCATTTTAGTCTTAAAGGGTTAGTTCACCCAAAAATGAAAATTCTGTCATTAATTACTCTCCCTCATGTCGTTCCAAACCCGTAAGACTTTTGTTCATCTTCAGAACACAAATGAAGATATTTTTGATGAAACCTGAGAGCTTTCTGTCCCTCCACTGACTGCAACGTCATTGCGACTTTCAAGGCCCAGAAAGGTAGTAAAAACATTGTTAAAATAGTCCATGTGACTCCAGTGGTTGGTTTGATTCGTGGTTCATCATTGGTTGTTCGTTTAACGTTCTTTCTCAAGGTAGAAAAGTCAACAGCTTAAACGATGGCTCTTAGAAAGCCTCTTTTATTCTATCAAACTGCCAAAAACCCTTTTCAGACTGTGTGCAGCTGAACCAAGAAAAGCTTAAGATTGCATGGTGCTGATAAGCATGAATGGCAGAAGAAAAAGACTGCAATTAAAAAGCAAAACGAGAAAATTATTTTAATGCAAGCAATATAAAAACTGCACACATCAGCTCTGGAATAAAAGAAAAGAAATGCACGATTAACTAGATTAAGGCATACTCCTGTCTTAATGTAAACCCTGTCCACCACCCACAAAGCTTTCACAAAGTTATGCTTGCCACTGTAACGTATGGCTTCCTAAAGACAAGTTAAGACAAGGGTAAATAAATGAATAATAATAAAAAATTTATCAGGTCTCAACATTAAGCCTTTTCATTTGATTGTCCTCAGTTCGGTCATTCACTTGTCCGAGTAAAAACATTTGTTTGTCCAGGAAAAAAAATGTATTCTGATAAATTATAAATAATTATATGTAATTTATTCTGAATCAATATTCTCATCACTGTTCAGTCAGCTTTGACATATATAAATCGGCATATTCATGATATTTTAACCTTTATAAAGGGCATTTTTCCCTCATCCCTAATCGATTCCCTAATCGCTTATTTCCCTAATCGCTTCCCTAATGCGTCATCTTTCATTTAAAATTCTTAAATTTCATAGAATAATAAGATGCTAAAGGGCTGTTACCAATTTTATTGCAAATATGTCAACTTCCGCGCAATAACACTTTAACACTAGATTCTGCGTTAATTTGCCAATTCCTCTCTCTTAACAAAGCCCCCGGATCCGACGCTCTCACAGGTGACTTTTACAGACATTTGGGTAGATTTAAGAGACCTGCTGCTACAAGTCTTTACCCAAATATTTGGCGCAATGGATAAGACACATGCCTTTGGTGTGAGAGACCCGGGTTCGAATCCACTGTGAGACACCAATGTGTCCCTGAGCAAGACACTTAACCCCTAGTTGCTCCAGAGGCGTGTGACCTCTGACATATATAGCAATTGTAATTGACATATAAGCAATTGACATATAAGCAATTGACATATAATTGACAGCAATTGACATATAAGCTGTAAAAGTCAGCTAAATGAATAAATGTAAATGTAAATGTAAATTATAGGGCCCTACAAACGGCTGATTCATTCAGGAATTCATCATGTCAGAACAGAACGCTAATGAAATGTTTACCTGGCAAAACTTTAAAGCACGAGCAAATAATGACCTTTTGTGATTGCGAATAAGTGCAGAGTAGGGATGCGCGGTATACCGGTACTGCAAAAATACTGGTATATATTATATTTCAAACGGTACAATATCATAATTTTGCTCAATTCGGTATTTGATGCGCTGCTGTTTCGAAGTTCACCGCTAGGCGGCAGTGCGCTATCCAAACTGACGCGGGTCACGCAAAACCGGCAAACGGTGACAACAGAGGAACACGATGGATCAAACAGATGAAGCTCATTCTACACGCCCGAAATGAATAAATAAAGAGAGCAGTAGGAGTGAAATATGGCATTACTTTGCCTACAAAAGTAATGAGAAAGGTGAAGCAACAGACCTCAATGCACCACTCCACAAACGCTGCTTTAAATTAGCCACGGGAGGCAACACATCAAATCTGGCTAAGCACTGTCACTTGCTCATCCTGACTTGTTCAAAGAGTTCAGAGATCGACAGGTGAGTCCGTCATTCAACTGATTTCATTTAGACTTTTATTCACAACACTGATCAGCGCACATAAGTTACATCAGAGCTTATCAATTAAATATGACACGGTAAACACGAAAGCTCAAATGTGCTTGCATGACACGCTAGAACCAATGAAGTTTAGGTCTCATCATTTTTGCACTTTGAATGAATAAAGAGATTAGTGATATTAATTGTAGTATTAGTGATAGTAAAATGAATGGCATCACTGCTGCTGTGGCGACCCCTAGAGGAATCAGCCGAGAGAGAGAGAGAGTAATAGTAATATATGGATATTACTAATATGAATGTTAGAATAACACTTTACATTTCAGATACATTTGTCAACATTCATTAGGTAACCTGACCTAACAGTATTTTAGCATTTATTAATCTAGATCAATCAGTAATTATTATTTAAACATACTAATACATGTTTGGCATGTTAACATTATGCAATGCATTAAACTAATATGAACCCAAACACAAACCAAACAGTAATCAAACCAAGATGAATAAATGCTATAAATGTTGATAATTCTCTGATGATGCATGACAGCTAATGGTTTACATGTCATTTCAGTATTCTATTATTATTCTATATTAATCAATTATTATAGATATTAACCTATTTTAATTGTATCATTTCAGTTTTTTTCCCCCCAAAATCAAAATTTAACCTATTGTATGTTCCCTGACTGTCTTTTAGTTATTTTTTCTTAACATTTTGATACTTTTTGTTTGCACATTCGATACAGCAGAGTTTCAAGCAGTGTTTTTAATCAAATTGTTTCAACTCACTTCAATTTTGAGGCTAGTTATTTGTTAGCTGTGGTATTGATTTAGTATCGATACCGAGGTATTAGGTTCTGGTACCGTACCGAAACCAAAATAGTGGGATCGAGCCATCTCTAGTGCAGAGTCCTGTGAGTGTAACTCTAGCGCTGCGTTAACATGTGATGTGAGTTCTCTTACGAGAGTTCTCTCGTACTGCGTTTTATCAAAACGCTACGGGAAAAGTCTCTTTTCACGAAACACTGAAGCAAAAAATTATCCTTTAATTTTCATATATGTAAAACGCGTTGCGGCAGCAGCAGTCAGCTATGGCGAGACGGCTTGCTCGCTCATTGGCTGCTCTGCGGCAACTGCTTAAGCCTATCGAGCGAGGCCTGAGATGACGTCAGGCCAATGAGGGCGCTCCGCGCCCTTCCCGCCGAAACGGGCGTGGCTTACCTCTATAAAAGGAGCTCGAGAAGGCTGATTCACTTGATTTTAATCTCTTCAGCGAAGCGCACGCATCGCTGGATCACGGAAGCAAGCGTCGTTTGAAGCAAGCACTTCAGCGGGACGAGCCCTCGAAGCCGCTGGCCAACGCCGCCTTCTACAGCCGTACCTGCTGCGCTTTCCGACGCCTATATCCTTTATTGCTATTGCTCTGTTTTCTGTGTGTGTGTGTGTGTTCGCTGCAACACTCACCCCTAAAAGAGCTGCGTCTTTTTCAAGACGCCTTCTCATGCAGCGCTCGCGCTCGCTCCGAGCCAATTGCCTACGGTGACTCTGAGGACTCGCCAGGCATCCTTTCCGAGGCTGCCCTTCCTGGAAGCGGACGGCGGGATTAGTTTTTCTTTACGTTACAAGAAAAGCTACCCTGCCTCTGCACGCGTCATTCACCGGCGAAGGAGAAAAGAGTGTTCTTAGTTCTTAGTCCCCTCTTTTCTCTCACATTTCTCAGTTCCCTGTTCGGCGACTGGAAATATTATTGCAGAAAGTGAGTCTGTTACACGCTTGCCTGCCAGCAAACGCCAAAGAATACATGTTGACGCCGCTTTCAAAGCCTGTATCCCCCTGTGGCTCAGTGGTGGAATTATAGTGTCTCCACGCGGGAGACCGGGGTTCGGATCCCGGTCTAGCGGCATATATATTTATGCCGCCAATGCTTTGCTCTGTAAGTCCCCTGAAGGCGACTGCAGAGATGCATTTTGCAGCCAGCGAGCGCGTAGTACCCGCTTGCCTGCAACCGAACACCGTTTCTACGGTTCCCGCGCGTCACTGGCGAAAGAGAATGGAGTGTTTTCAGCCCCGCTGAATCTGGGCGATTTCCACTCTTCTCACATTTGCAGGCGTTCTGAAAATGCAAATCACTCTGTCTGTTCCCCGAGAGGCAACTGCAGACGTGTTTTTTGCTGCCCACGAGTACGTGGTACAGGCCTGCAAGCAAACGCCAGTGTGGATAATACTCGCGCTGACTTTGTCTATGTATCTTCACTGTGGTCCAGTGGTAGATTCTTAGACTTGCGCGCGGGCGATCGGAGGTTCGAACCCCAGGCCGGCCGGCAGAAAATATTTATGCCGCCGAATGCAAATCACTCTGTTTGTTCCCCGAGAGGCAACTGCAGACGTGTTTTTTTGCTGGCCACGAGCACGTGGTACATGCCGTCTATGTATCTTCACTGTGGTCCAGTGGTAGATTCTTAGACTTGCACGCGGGCGATCGGAGGTTCGAACCCCAGGCCGGCCGGCAGAAAATATATATGCCGCCGAATGCAAATCACTCTGTTTGTTCCCCGAGAGGCAACTGCAGACGTGTTTTTTGCTGCCCACAAGCACGTGGTACATGCCTGACAAGCAAACGCCAGTGGGGATAATACTCGCGCTGACTTTGTCAATGTATCTTCACTGTGGTCCAGTGGTAGATTCTTAGACTTGCACGCGGGCGATCGGAGGTTCGAACCCCAGGCCGACCGGCAGAAAATATTTATGCCGCCGAATGCAAATCACTCTGTTTGTTCCCCGAGAGGCAACTGCAGACGTGTTTTTTGCTGCCCACGAGCACGGCCGATGATGCTATATGTGTAGAGAAGATGCCCACTGCTAGTGCCCATCCCTACACACTAGCACAGCCCTTCACACAGGGCCCGCGCTCATATATTCGACTCGGGTCGATCACGCACGCAACATAGTGAACGTGCCCACTGCCTAGTGCCCACAAACACTATGTTCTGCATGCCTTGTGGTTTCTGTAAAGACGAAACCTGTGTGCATTCACTCTGCTCAGACAGACAGTGCACTCATTGCAGTAACTGTGCCCGCTCTCCCGCGCCCACACTTACTCACGGTATTTCTGGTGTCCCGGCCACGGCCGATGGTGCTATAAATGTAGTGTCGATGCCCACTTCTCAGTGCCCATCCCTACACACAAGCACAGCCCTGCACTTAGGGCTCGCGCAAATAAAATCGACTCAGGTCGATTGCGCTCCCCACATAGTAAAAGTGCCCACTACTCAGTGCCCACGAACACTATGTCTATCAGATCACAGGCTCTCTGTAAAAACGAGACCTGTCAGCGCGCGCGCTGCTTACACAGGCAGCGCGCCCCAAGCAGTAAATGTGCCCGCTCACAGCCCACATCTACTCGCACACATGAGTCCCACGGGACTCGTGCAGCCCCCCCTCACTCAGCCAAACACTGTTGTAAGGTCGAGGGCGAGCGCTCCGCCCGCTGTATTAAGCGCGCCCCCCGCCTCAAATGCCGCAGGCATAACGCCTATGTTTGTGAGCCCCATAGCACCTCTGTCGCACGGCGAACAGAGCGCGCTCTGTATCCGGCCCTTAGCCAACCATGCAGATGCATGGGCAGCGCTTCCAGGGGTTTCGGACTGGGTCTTAGGCATTATAAAGAGAGGCTTCTCGCTACAGTTTTGTCGACGCCCTCCGCGCTTCACAGCGCGCGTCGAAACTTCGGTTCCGCTGAATGTAGCACACCTACTTCGCGCCGAAATATCAAAACTGATAAGCAAAGGGGCGATAGAGCTTGTTCCCCGAGTTCAAAGCGAACAGGGGATATACAGCAGATACTTTCTAGTCCCCAAAAAGGACGGCGGTATCAGACCCATTCGGGATCTCAGACGACTGAACAGAGTATTAGTGAAACGCCGTTTCAAAATGCTCACAACCAGCAAAATTCTCGCGCATGTTCGCCGAGAAGACTGGTTCATGTCGATAGATCTGAAGGACGCGTATTTTCAAATACAGATAGCGTCACATCACAGGCGATTCTTGAGATTTGCCTTCGAGGGTCAGACATACCAGTATACAGTCCTGCCTTTCGGCTTGTCCCTGGCACCTCGTACATTTACGAAATGCATGGACGCAGCGCTCGCTCCTCTCAGACTCAGAGGCATGCGAGTGCTGAACTATTTGGACGACTGGTTGATCCTAGCCCAATCACGATCTCAGCTCATAGAGCACAGAGCCATTTTACTCGATCACCTCGAGAATCTTGGTATCACGGTCATTTGGGCGAAGAGTTCACTGAACCCCAGCCAAACGATTCCGTTTCTGGGTATAGTTCTGGACTCACAGTCTATGACAGCGCGGCTGTCGCCACAGCGCGTGCTGAACATTCAGCGCGCGGCGATGTCTTTCCGCCGCGGCGCTTTCACCCCGCTCAGAAAATTTCAAAGGATGCTGGGTCTCATGGCCTCAGCATCGTCAGTTCTCCGGCTGGGCTTGCTCCGCATGCGCCCGCTGCAGTTCTGGTTGAAAGCGCGGGTTCCGCGCAGAGCGTGGGTGTCCAGTCATTTACGCCTCAAGGTCGATCAGGACTGTGTCACAGCCCTGGTGCCTTGGATGGCGAAAGACTGGTACCAATCAGGTGTAAGCCTGGGGACTTCCTCGAGGGTGAGGATGGTGTCTACGGACGCATCCACCTCGGGATGGGGAGCGCTGCTCGAGGGCAGACCGTCCTTCGGCCTATGGTCGGAACGGGAAAAGCTCCAACACATAAACTGCCTAGAAATGCTGGCAGTGCACAACGCGCTGACGCGTTTTTGTCCCCACATCAAGGACCAACACGTCATAGTCCGTTCGGACAACATGGCAGTGGTGTCCTACATAAATCGCCAGGGCGGTCTGAATTCCATACCCCTGTACAGGCTGGCGAAACGCCTCCTGCTATGGGCTCAGCACAACCTGCGCTCGCTGAGAGCAGTACATGTGCCCGGGCTGCTGAATGTGGGCCCGGACAGACTGTCCAGGAACAACGTTCCTACGGGCGAATGGTCTCTACACCCACAAACAGTCCAGCTGTTGTGGGAGAGATTCGGCAAAGCGGAGGTGGACCTATTCGCGTCCCGCGAAAACGCTCACTGCCCCGCATTCTTTTCAAAGACCGACAGCGCGCTGTCCCAAAAGTGGCCGCGCTGCCTGCTATACGCTTTTCCCCCCATCTCCCTCCTGCCTCAGGTGTTGGAACGGGTCAGGAAAACAAAATGCCCAGTGCTGCTTGTAGCACCGTTCTGGAAGAACCAGGCATGGTTCCCAGTTCTGATGCAGTTAGCAGACATCGCTCCATGGCCAGTGCCGTTGAGGAGAGATCTCCTCTCGCAGGCCAGGGGCTCGATCTGGCACCCACACCTGGAACTATGGTCCCTTCATGTGTGGGCGCTCAACGGATACCCGTTGGTCTCGCAGAGGGAGTCATGAATACCATCACGGAGGCTAGAGCGCCGTCGACCAGGCGACTCTATGCTTCAAAGTGGTCGGTTTTCTCCGGCTGGTGTACAGCTCGGAGCCTTTCACCCCTCGAATGTGAGGTAACGGAGGTTCTCTCCTTCCTACAAGAGCTGTTGGATAAGGGCAGATCCCCTTCCACGCTCAAAGTGTATGTGGCGGCTATTTTAGCGTTCTCCGGTTCAACGCTGGATCAGTCACTGGGAAGGAATGATTTAGTCATCCGCTTCCTCAGGGGAGCTAGGAGACTGAATCCACCCAGACCTCCTTCAGTCCCTATGTGGGACCTTTCTACGGTCCTGGCGGCCATGAAAGGTGCCCCTTTCGAGCCTATCCAGTCTATTAGCCTCAAACATTTGTCTTTCAAAACAGTGTTTTTGATGGCTCTCGCTTCAGTGAAGCGCATAGGCGATCTGCACGCGCTCTCTGTGAGCCCGGCATGCTTGGAGTTTGGTCCTAATGACTCTAAAGTCATACTCAAACCTAAGCATGGCTATGTGCCGAAATCCCTCAACACGCCTTTTCGGGCTCAGGTTATTTCCCTGGCTGCCCTGCCGGCATCGAGTGAGGAAGGGGACTCGAGTTTTCTTTGCCCTGTTAGGGCTTTAAGAGCTTATATGTCCCGCTCTGCTGTCTTCAGACAGACAGAGCAGCTCTTTGTCTCGTTCAGCGGACGTTCCAAAGGAATGGCTGTTTCGAAACAAAGTCTATCCAGATGGATAGTTGACGCCATAGCGCTGGCTTATACTGCCAAGGGCATTCCATGCCCGTTGGGAGTTAGAGCGCACTCTACAAGAAGCGTTGCTTCTTCGTGGGCTTGGTCCAGCGGGATTTCCCTACAGGATATATGTACGGCGGCAGGCTGGGCCTCTCCGTCTACATTTATCAGGTTTTATAACCTAGAGGTTCCCGCCTTACAGGCTAAGCTTTTGTCGGTGTAATCTGTTCAGCCGTCTAGTCAGACCGCTGAAACCCATGCGCAATGCGCTACCGACTATCTTGGGCAGAACTGTGTAAGACCCACATTTCCCACATTAGTTCAGGTTCCCTACCCTGTCTATGTGATGTTATACTTGCGTCTGTGGACATGTCTATTCTACGACGCTACAGTATAGGGAATTAAGGCTCCCACCCTTATTCCCTGACTCTGTGTGAGTCAATCTGGTGATTATGCACTGTGTGCCTGAAATAGCTTCCGGTGATCAGTGTTTTTATCCCAGCACGCACGGCGTTTTGCAAGGGGTTCCCGTAGCGTTTTGATAAAACGCAGTACGAGAGAACTCTCGTAAGAGAACGTACTCGGTTACTAACGTAACCTCGGTTCTCTCTAGAAGAGGGAACGAGTACTGCGTTCTCTGCCGTGCGTACGGTTCACTCTGGTTCGCTTCGGCGATCAAAATCAAGTGAATCAGCCTTCTCGAGCTCCTTTTATAGAGGTAAGCCACGCCCGTTTCGGCGGGAAGTGGCGAGGAGGGCGCGAAGCGCCCTCATTGGCCTGACGTCATCTCAGGCCTCGCTCGATAGGCTTAAGCAGTTGCCGCAGAGCAGCCAATGAGCGAGCAAGCCGCCTCGCCATAGCTGACTGCTGCTGCCGCAACGCGTTTTACATATATGAAAATTAAAGGATAATTTTTTGCTTCAGTGTTTCGTGAAAAGAGACTTTTCCCGTAGCGTTTTGATAAAACGCAGTACTCGTTCCCTCTTCTAGAGAGAACCGAGTACGTTTTACAGTATTGGGACTGAGCGCCAGAACTGCAGCTGATAGAATGTGATACTGCCATATTTCTTCAAAAGCAGATCGTGGAGACATTAAATCATCCACGATCAAAAATGGTGATATCGCATAAGCTCAAGTATAAAACGACTGTTATCATGTCTGAAAACAAACACAAGTAACGGAGTTTACAAAACTGTATCGCACGCATTTATTCATCGCACAGACCAATCTTTCCGTAACTGTACAGCCCTGCAATGAGTATCACAATATATTCTTTTGAAAATTATTTATTGAATGATTATTAGTGTTGAATGTAAACTCCTCTTAAGAATTTCACCATTCAATGGGAATTTATCTGCTTATATTCTTAAATAAGGAAATCTATTCAGTGATTGGTCCATGCCTATGTCATCATCCAAAATCCCGTTTGTGGCACAGCAAAGTGTTGTGAATCATCTCTAAGACTGACACTTAAGATTTAGTCCTACACTTCACTTAAATTACGACTGAGATGCTTGATAACTAACTTCTAAGCACAGCTTTGAGGCAAGAGTTGTTTTACTCTTAAGTCCATTCTTAGCAGTGTTCTTGTGAGTAATTCTCAGAGGCTTGATAAATACGGCTTCAGATTTGTTGAAAGCTTCACGGTGTCTGGTCAGAACAGTGATGTTTCACAGCAAGAGTAGCGTTACTAGAGTACAGTAAGGTGGTTTATCTTTAAAGCTCAGCTAAACATTGGTCTCTTTAGTCGGTTGAGCCTTCGTCCTCCATTGTGCCTTTGAGAAGAGTCATGTGATCATGGTTGATGTTCATCTGAGTTGAATAATTCTATAATTCTATAGTTGATTTCAATTTGTTTGCTTTGAATTCCTAATTCCTAATATTACCGGTTTTCTCAGTCGCTTTGGTACAATTGTTGAATCATGCTTAACATTTTTAAACCAGTGAGTTAATTTCTCAAAATAATTGTAATCAAAGTTTGAAACACAGTGCAAAACAGTTACAGACATTAAAGCAAAAGTACACAACATTTATGTGGTCTTTTAAAAGTCTGTATTCTTTATATTTGACTTAGTTTTAAACCCAGTTCAGTCCAGCAGAAGAGCTCAAACCCAGAGTCCAGCTGTGTGTCTATGAAGAGTAACGGCTCTATGGAGCCGCCACATAACTTTAAGAGTGGAGACAAACGGCCTGATCTCAGGTATATCATTTCTATAAAAGATGTGCTTATTGTATTTTATTTGTATGAAATTGTTATTAATATACAGCAGTTTAATGAGTTACAATCTTGCTGGTTTCGGTCTATTAATGATCATCATTGTGCTCTTGTGTAAAGCTCTATGTGTTGTATTGTTAATACATTCACACACTGTAAAAGCTGTTGGTCTGTTACTCAGTTAATGACACAATTACATCAATATCAGTGTGTCTGATTCTTTACCCTCTTCATTCTGATTTAAGGTCAACTCTTCCATCCAGACCAGTTAAAAACAAAACTGTGTCCAAGCCTGTGATTCAACCACAAGACTTTAATGAAAGCATGTTTCCTGGTTTCAGGTAAAATTCAGGACTTTTTTGTTGTTGTTGTTTAATTTTAGGTGCTGCAATTCACATCACACATCACTCACACACATGATTAATGATTTACACATTTCAGAAACCGAATGATGTTCTGTGTCTCATAAATAGTTTTGTAATTTATGGCTATTTACTTCTCTGACTTGTGTAATAATGTGGTATTTTAATCTTGCAGCCATGACTCTAATCCTGCTGAAGTCCTCAACACATTGAGATCAAATCTGAGACAGAAGTTTGAGTGTTTGTATGAGGGAATATCAAAGCAGGGAAACCCAACACTCCTGAATGAGATCTACACAGAGCTCTACATCACAGAGAGTGGAAGTGGAGAGATCAATAATGAGCATGAGGTGAGACAGATCGAGACACAGTCCAGGAGAGCAGAAACAGAGGACACACCGATCAAATGCAGTGACATCTTTAGACCTTTACCTGGACAAGACAAACCCATCAGAACTGTGCTGACAAAGGGAGTCGCTGGCATTGGGAAAACAGTCTCTGTGCAGAAGCTCATCCTGGACTGGGCTGAAGGGAAAGAGAATCAGGACGTCCAGCTCATATTTCCACTCGCTTTCAGAGAGCTCAACTTGATGAAGGACAAAACACTCAGTCTTTCAGATATTCTTCATCTCTTTTTCCCCGAAACTAAAGAAATGGACATATCCAGTGATGAGTATAAAGTGTTGTTCATCTTTGATGGTCTGGATGAGTGTCGTCTGTCTCTGGATTTTCAGAGCGATGTGAGGTTGTGTGATATATCTGAATCAGCCTCAGTGGACGAGCTGCTGAAGAACCTCATTGAGGGGAATCTGCTTCCCTCGTCTCTCATCTGGATCACCTCCAGACCAGCAGCAGCGGATCTCGTCCCCTCTGAGTGTGTCCATCGAGTGACAGAGGTACGAGGCTTCAGTGACACACAGAAGCAGGAATACTTCAGGAAGAGAATCAGTGATCAGAGTCTGGCCGACAGGATCATCTCACACCTGAAGTCCTCAAGGAGCCTCTTTATTATGTGCCACATCCCAGTGTTCTGCTGGATCTCAGCCGCTGTTCTAGAGGAGATGTTGAGGGAATCAAGGAGAGGAGAGATTCCCAAGACTCTCACTCAGATGTACACACACTTCATGCTCATTCAGACCAACATCAAACATGAGAAGGACTATGAGAAGAAAGTGAAAGATGAAGACATGATTGTCAAACTGGGGAAACTGGCTTATCTGCAGCTTGTGAAAGGCAACCTGATCTTCTATGAGGAAGACCTGAGCGAGTGTGGCATTGATGAGGCAGAAGCATCAGTTTACTCAGGATTGTGCACTCAGATCTTCAGAGAGGAGTTGGGCTTGTGTCAGGGGAAAGTCTTCAGCTTTGTTCATCTGAGCATTCAGGAACATCTAGCAGCTCTATATGTGCATCTCTCCTTTATCAACAATAACATCAATGTGTTTGACCAGATTACCAAACCAACTAATGGAGGCAGAGTTTCCCTATCGGATCTCCATCAGAGAGCTGTGGATGAGGCTTTACACAGTAAAAATGGGCATCTGGACCTTTTCCTTCGTTTCCTTCTGGGTCTGTCAGTGAAGTCTAACCAGAGTCTCTTACAAGAGCTGAAGACACAAACAGCAAACAGCTCTCACAGCAATAAGAGAACAGCTGACTATATTAAAGACAAGATCAGTGAGAATCCCTCTCCAGATAAATACATCAATCTGTTTCACTGTCTGAATGAACTGGGTGATCTTTCTCTAGTGAACGAAGCTAAACCTCATACGAGCTCTGGGGGATTACGTGCTGTGAAACTCTCCTCGTCTCAGTGGTCAGCTTTAGTGTTTGTGTTGTTGTCCTCAGAGGAGACACTGCAGGAGTTTGACCTGTTCAGATTAATTGGAGTCAGAGATGATCGGTAAGTAACACTGAGTGCAATCATTACAGTCTAAAACATTATGAACAAAGAGAAACTCAGAGATCAGAGGTGTTTAAATCACGGGGCACAGACTGATTTCTGGGATATTGTAGATCATTTGCGTGTGTTCCTCAGACCGTGGCTGTGTCCTAGTAAGACTGCATATCTCGACTGCCACGTCATCAAGCGCCTCTGAAGGCCGTCTCAGTTTGAAGGATGTTTTGAAGACAGACTTCATTTTGTGTCTTTAATTCAGCTCATTTTGAAGGATGCATCAAGTATATCCTTCGTGTTCTTCAATCTCCCACAATCCTTTGCACACATTCTAATGAATGTAAAAGAACTGATGGAAAACGAGTCGGCACTGAGTTTATCTGAGTTCATTATGAAATGTAAGACACAGATAATGTATTCGGAGATGAAGGCATACATGTTATCTTTTGTTTCTGTGTAAATGAATCACTGAACACTAAACTGACAATAATGTAAGACACTGGGAGACACAGACGGCTGTCAGTCACTGTATTGCATTCATAAAAAAGCCAGTTAATATAAAGATATTTAATAGGAAGTATTTTTCCTAAATTAAGTTTTAATATTATTATTATACAAGAGAAGTATTAAGAAAATAAATTAATGTCTCATCATAATTTTTCTTCATCACCAGTTGCTGGCAAAATGATGGACAATGATTCACATTTTGTGCGCATCATTTCCTGTGACAATAAAACTAAGTAAATTATTAAATGAACAAGTATGTAAATAAGCAAGTAACAAGCAAACAAACTCGTGTGCTTAATTTCTAGGAATAATTTGCTGATGCAGGTACAAAAAGACTTTTTTCTTGCCCCCCCGCCCGACTCGGGAGTTAAATGTCTCCATGGTGATAACCATAGCAACGGACAGGACAAACAAACCTGATGTGTCATAATAGTGTTGTAGTGTAAATGCAGACTAATAGCCCTGCCACAGCAACACTAACGAGAAGAAGAAGAGACTAATCAGTGACGGCTGAATACGAGGCTTCTACAGTTATAGATATAAAACCACTTTTTCACATGTCCTTTATAAAGCAGTGTTTCATTAAAACAATTATTTGAGGGTATTTAGGAAGGTATAATGTATTATTTACTTATGATATGAATTATTATTATTATTATTATATTATTATTATTATTAGTAGCATTAATAATTAACTTTAACTTTAAATAATTTTTATTTTCAATTAGTGCCACACAGAACACAGGAGATGAAGTTCTCCAGAAGCTGATGCCTGTGGTTACAGCAACTAGATGCGCTCTGTAAGTAACACTGAGAACAAGCATCACTGTTAAAACATTATAACAGTTCTTACTTAAACATTATAAATTAATGGTTTAACAAAAAATATGAGTCACACTTCAGCTCTTACCTATCTGACCTGATTTGTGATCTACTTAACCATTTTTTATGATATATGTGAGAGAAATTTATATTCAAATATATGCATTTGTAATGTATGCATATAAACATTTATATTTAATGAATGTAATGTATTAATGTATTCCATTTGATCAGTTTCATATAATCTTTCTCCCTCACATAGAGACATAATAATCTCTTACAATAACAGTTAAATTTACTGATATATTGAATTCATTGTTTAAAAAAAGAGATATTGCACAAATTATAAACACAATCAAGAAAAGCTAAGATTTCTGTTTTGATCTGAGAGAGTGAAGAGTGTGTCATTGTTCTCTACAGGTTGATCAGGTGTGGTGTGACAGATGAAGGTTGTGCTGCTCTGGCTTCAGCTCTGAGATCAAACCCCTCACACCTGAGAGATCTGAATCTGTCTGGGAATAATCTAGGAGACTCAGGAGTGAAGCTGTTTTCTGCTGGACTGGCGAATCCTCACTGTAAACTGGAGAAACTGTGGTAAGATCATACGTTACTCTCACATGAAACTGTCACTAGGGGCGTTTCCATTACAGATTTTTCGCAAAACTTTTTTAATGAGCGTTTGGTGTAGGTCTACTAGGCATAGAGATATCTGAACATCTTTGCCAAGCGCAAACCAGTACAGAAGTAGCCTAATCAATAATTAAAGTGCAAGCTGAGAAACTGAAGTGGATATGGAGAAAAGCTTCTTTATATGCCATTGCCTACATTTTAAACGGATGTCTGCCAATAGGCCTAAAACATTACATATATGGTTATTGTGACAGAGACTGGGACTCCAGGTTAATAAGATTCTGACTGAGTAGCAAGATATGAATTCAATTGTGATTCTGTGAGAATTCACAGATCCAGTTTCTCTTTTTTAATCTTCCCCTTTACATTTAAAGGAATCTACATGTGTGTGTGTGTGTGTGTGTGTGTGTGTGTGTGTGTGTGTGTGTGTGTGTGTGTGTGTGTGTGTGTGTGTGTGTATGTGCTCAAATATGGCTTCTGGAGAGCAAATGAAGGATAAAATATGAATTACTAAACAGACATTAAGCAGTTCCCCATACTTTTAGAGTTACAACTAACAGCCACTAGATGGCAGCAGCGTATAAGAGATGAACTGACAGTAAATCTTTGAACATGGAGTGCTAATGATAATAAATGTAATATGTCAGGCTCACAATTTTTACAATTGAAGTGCTATAAAAGTTGTAGAAATGACAAATTCAATGTGCATTGTATTAAAAAATTCTTTATTGATATGCAAATAGACAATAGACATCCAGCAAAAGAAAAATGGTAAGTGATGTATGCCCTCAAATCTGTAGATGTGCATGGATTTGTCCTGAATCCCTTCAAGAACTCGGGAGCAACTAGAGTATACACACCTTCTGTATGGTGTAACGTGTCATAACGTAATTGTGTGTAGGACAGTGAGTGAGTGAGAAAACGTGTGTGTGTGTGTGTGTGTGTGTGTGTGTGTGTGTGTGTGTGTGTGTGTGTGTGTGTGTGTGTGTGATCATCTTTATCTTTAGCGTGCGCAGCTCAAACAGCAATGCGCATTTATAGCTATAATTGGGACTGTCATATACATGCCATTATAATGAGAACACTATTGTAATAAAATGTTGTGTATTCTCTGGGTTTAGTGGCCGTGTTTCAGCGCGTTGTTGTAGAAATAGCGCGTCCAGAACAGCGATTACACGTTCTGACCAGCACAGTCAAGCTCACTTGTGCATTCACGGCACTTTGTGCAGATATATGATAAGTCGTCGTAATATTAAGTTTATGAAATATAAATATCTGATTAATCTCACATAGGATGC